>NC_069010.1:8508720-8517437 GCF_001194135.2 Octopus bimaculoides
TGTATGGGTGGCACATAAAATACACCATTTTGAGCGTGGCCATTGCCAGTACCACCTGACTGGCCTTCGTGCGGGTGACACGTAAAAGCACCCACTACACTCTCTGAGTGGTTGGCGTTAGGAAGGGCATCCAGCTGTAGAAACTCTACCAAATCAGATTGGAGCTTGGTGTAGCCATCCGGTTTCACCAGTCCTCAGTCAAATCGTCCAACCCATGCTAGCATGGAAAGCGGACGTTAAACGATGATGATGATATATATATAAGGTGTGGTAAGAAGCTTCTTTATCAGGTGCATGATTCCAGGTTCAGTCCCACTCCATGTCACCTTGAGCAAGAGTCTTCTACTATAACCCTAAGCTTTGTGAATGGATTTGGTAGACGGAAACTGAAAGAAGCCCGTCATATATATATATATTTATATTTCTATGTGTGTGTCTATGTTTGTCCTCCCCTCCCACCATTGCCTGACAACTGAAGATGGTGTGTTTATGTCCCTGTCACTTGGCAGTTCGGCAAAGGACACTGATAGAATAGAAGAAGTACTAGGCTTACAAAGAATAAGTATTGGGGTTGATTTCTTCGGTTTAAAGAAACCCTTTGAGGTGGTGCTCCAGCATGGCTGCAGTCACGACTGAAACGTAAAAGAATAGACACACACACACACAGAAATGTACTGCTCTTGTGATTGGTAGATTGTAGGTGTAGCAATAGACTTTTGAATTAATTATGCATTATCTCATAGCGTTGTGATTTCAATTATGTGATTGTTTATTTTTAGGATGACATTGTAGGGTAGGTGTGAGAGGCAGGATCTGGCCATGTTGATCATAAAACAGGTGGAATATTTAGGCTTCATATGTCTGGTTTATATGAAATGGGGGTTTAATCTTTCTGCTCCTCTCCTTTATATCTTTATAACTTTCCTTTTTATTTTTCTCTCTCTCTCTCCTTTTCTTTCATTTATCCTTCTTTATCTCTCTCTCTCTCTCTCTCTCTCTCTGTCTATTTCAGGAACAACAAACGCTATCCATTGCCAAAGCTGGCATTGTCTGCACCCTAAATGCCCGGACATCGATTCTTGCTGCTGCCAATCCCGTGGAATCTCAATGGAACAAGAATAAGACCATAACTGAAAACATAATGTTACCTCACACCTTGCTCTCCAGGTCAGTTGGCATTGACTGCTCCACACCATCATCATCATCGTCATCATTGTCTCATTATTTTAATGTCCACTTTGCCATGCTTATATGAGTCACATGAAATTCGTTGAGGCAGATTTTCTGCAACCCCACATCTTCTCTGTTGCCAAATGGCTGAAACATGGAAAAGAATACAGGTATTTCATTGTTTGTTTCCAGATTCGACCTCATCTTCCTCCTCCTTGACCCTCAAGACGAGATGTTTGACCGGCGCCTCGCTGCCCACTTGGTCTCCCTCTACTTCCAGAGTAAAGAAGACACTGAAGGAGAAGTTATGGTAAGTTCTACTTATGGGGACGTAAACACACCAGCACCGGTTGTCAAGCATTGCTAGGGGGACAAACACGCACACACACACATATATATATATATATCTATACGACGGGCTTCTTTCAGTTTCCGTCTACCAAATCCACTCACATGGCTTTTGTTGGCCTGTGGCTATAGTAGAAGAGACTTGCCCAAGGTACCACACAATGGGACTGAACCCAGAATCGTGTGGTTGGGAAGCAAGCTTCTAACCACCCAACCGTATTCTCATTTTTTCTTTTTCTTTTTTTATTGTAGGACACGGGTATTTTACGTGATTACGTCGCTTACGCCAAGAGTTACTTTGATCCAAAAATTAGCGAGGAGGCTGGCCAGTCTTTCATCCAAGGCTATGTGGACATGCGCAAAGTGGGGAGTTGTCGTGGCCAGGTATCGGCGTACCCTCGACAACTGGAGTCTCTCATCCGATTGGCCGAGGCA
Source organism: Octopus bimaculoides (assembly GCF_001194135.2). Taxonomy (NCBI): domain Eukaryota; kingdom Metazoa; phylum Mollusca; class Cephalopoda; order Octopoda; family Octopodidae; genus Octopus; species Octopus bimaculoides. The sequence goes on from NC_069010.1 coordinate 8,510,674, forward strand.
CATGCGAAAATGAGGTTCTCCAATGTTGTGGAAGTCCCTGATGTTGAAGAAGCAAAGAGGTAAGTTGGCAAGGGGGATTTTGTCTGGAGGGATGGTCATGGTTTGATTGTCATAGCTGAATTTGATCATCATTGCCACCACTACCACCATTACCATAATCATCACCACCACTGCTACCATTGCAACCCTCACTATTGGCGCCACCACCCCTGCTACCATCATTGTCATCAACACCGTCCCCACCACAACCACTGTCATCACAACTACCTCCACCACCACCACCACCCTCATCACCATCCTCACCAACACCACAACTGGTGCCACTACCACTACCATCACCACTGCCATTGTTTTCGTCATCACCACCCCCAGCATAACATCTTGTCTTCTGTCTTTGCATCTGTTGATGAGTGGACGTCGCGACAAGAGTTTCCCATGGTCAAGATACCCTTAGAACCTTTCTCTGTAAGGCCTTGGACATTGCCTCTGTGAGGCCTTGCACATTGTCACTGTGAGGCCTTGGACATTGCCTTTGTAAGGCCTTGGACATTGCCCCTCTAAGGCCTTGGACATTGCCCCTGTAAGGCCTTGGTCATTGCCTCTGTAAGGCCTTGGACATTGCCTCTGTAAGGCCTTGGACATTGCCCCTGTAAGGCCCCCATCACTCAAAAGGAACTTGGCCACTTTGCCTCCATGAGGTTGAACGCTCAAAAGGAACTTGGCCACCTCACCTCTGTGAGGCCCAAATATTATTTGTATGCGTGTATGTATATATCTATATACATGTGTGTGTGTGTGTATATATATATATGTGTGTATATATATATGTGTGTGTGTGTATATATATATATGTGTGTGTATATATATATATGTGTGTATATATATATATATGTGTGTGTGTGTTGAGCTTTTATTATCTTTCTCCTAATCCAGGTTGTACAAAGAAGCGTTGAAACAAGCAGCAGTGGACCCGTCGACAGGGAAGATAGACGTCTCCATTCTGACAACGGGAATCAGTGGTGCAGCGAGGAAGAGGAGGGACGAGATCAAACAGAGCCTGAAGAAGCACATCAAAGAAAAAGGAAAGACCCCAACATTTCAATATCAGAAACTGCTGGAAGAATTCCGAGAGGGATCAGAAGTTGTAAGAAATATACTTTGTCTTTGTTTTTTGTTCTTTTTGTTTCCTCTTCACAAGAAGTTTTTTTACTGATTTCGATTATTGAGCTGTGCCCAGGCTGGAGCACTGATTGTAAGGGTTTTACTTTGTCCTATTGACCCCAGTCTCCCTTCTTTGTTTAGTTTTGTTTCCTTACATCATAATCATTGTCATTTAACGTCCGTTTTTTTCCATGCTGGCATGAGTTGGACGGTTTGACTGAAAACTGGTAAGCCAGGGATCTGCACCGGGTTCCGATCTGATTTGGCAGAGTTTCTACAGCTGGATGCCCTTCCTAATGCCAACCACTCCGAGAATGTAGTCAGTGCTCCTTTTACGTGCCTCCGGCACGAGTGCTGTTGGCCTGACACCAACATCAGCCACAACGACAGTCTCACTTGGTTCGACAGGACTACACAAAGGTTTTGGTCACCTGTTACTGCTTCCATGAGGCCCAGTGCTCAAACGCTGCTTTTTTTTTTATTTGCCGGTCAGACATCAGTGGCATTGACCATGGCTACGATTTCAATAGGCCAGTTACATAACAAACACTACGATCTCACTTGGCTTGACATCACTGCCTCCATAATAATAATAATAATAATAGATGTGTGAAGAACGAATATATAGTGCTTGTGTTTATTTAGCAAGGCTGAAAAATGATCATCCCCAAATATAGCAAGATCTGTTTCAGCATGATTTCACATCAGGAATTTTGCAAAACAAACACATAAACGTAATAATTACTATTATTATTATTATTATTTTTTAATTTTGTTTTTTGTCTTTTCAGCCTATCACCAAAGAACTATTTGAAGATGCCCTCAGAGACCTACAAGACGAAGACTTCCTGGTCGCCACAAACCGTCTCATACGTCTTTGCCAGTAAACGACACCCATTCCAGACGTCGTTCTTCTTGGCATTCCTGAAGGTTTTTCATTTGCATTAACAGTGATTTTTCTGTGATTAACGATTGACTGGTTTTTTGTTAATATGAGCAAAAAGAAAAAAAAAGAAAAATGTCCAGATAAAAAAAAAAAATAATAAATTCCCTTTGTATTTGTCCTATCAAAAAACCCATTATTTTATGTCCTGGGTAAAGTCACACTTCATTCGTTTATCTATGTCCAGATAAAAAAAATTAACCTCGTTTGTGTATATATGTCTAGTAAGAACACTCATTGTATATAATTAGGTTAGGACAAAAGTGTATCATTTTTTAAGTAGAATACATAAAATGATATTTAGATATTTGTACATATGACAACCACATATGAGGGGTTTCCTAAAAGAAACCAGAAATTTGCAATATTTGCCTTCAAAATATTCTTTACTTGAAGCAACGCATCAGTCCAGATGCATTTCCCACTATTTGGAAGCAGTGCTGGAACTCTTGAAAAGCGATCCCTTTTAACGCCTTCGCCTTTTTCTTCACCTCTTCCACATCTGCAAATTGCATAGCACCAGCTTTCATCACCAGTGATAACCTTTGAAGAAGGGCCTGGAATCAACTCCCACCTGTTCTTTCGGGTCGTGATTGCTTTTGATTTTTCATAAGCAAAGCAAATCACAAATTATGCTGAAACCCTTTACATTCGCAATTCCTCACTTAAAATTTGTTAGCTGGAGCTCCAAGACACACTTGGCGATGTTCCTCCGTGATCAGTTCACGAATTCTCATGATGTTTCCATTCGTTTTGGAAGTTGACGGTCGCCCTGACTAAGGTTGGTTTTTTATTGTGACAAGTGACCATTCCTATGGCGTAAACTGGTGTTTTGCTCACGGCAGTGTCCTTATAAGCCGTTTGAAGCCTGATAACTGTTTTTGGCTGCTGTTCTCCCCAGCAGGAAACAGAAATTCTTGGAAACATGCTGTTTCTTCGTATCCGGCATCAAAATAATTGACGAACAGGGAAGAAGCAGTTCAAAACAAAGGCACACCGTGTGGCAGTTTGACTTCGCCTGACGCTGCTGGCCGGCAGACTGATGCCTGACGGTTGCATCAAGTGGCTTCTAGCAGCAGAAGACTAAACTACTACGGGCTTATCCCACAGAGCAAATTTCTGGTTACTTTTGGGTACCTCCTCCATATGTCCCATTTTGTTCCCACTACCTTTTGCCAACTTTGAGACAGCTTCATGATTCTTAACTCACAGAACTTGGCCTCTTCCTTGGTCATGAACTGCTCTAAATGGATTTTGCGGTCTTCCGAAGAATTGAAGTTCTTCTCATTGTCAGAATTTTGTAAGGATCAATACAATGGTTATCCGAAGGTGTATGGTGTGCGTGGTAGGATATCCCAGACAGATTAGCTATACCAATTTCTGTTGGATCTGCAAGGAGATATTCCGGACATATTTCTTCAAAGGAAACCAAGGTCTAGTGTTCTTCCTGAAGGAAGACAGCATTCTACCAATTGGTCAATTCCGGACATATTCCTTCGACTGCTTCATTTAGCCAGTCTACTAGGGGACAATTATTGACTGAAATTCAACACCTGACTTTATAAAAATTTTCACTCTTAAATCTTGCAAACCAGTCATGAACTGTTCTCTTAGCTATGGCACCATTTCTGTAAGCTGCATGTATTTTTTTTTACTGTTTGTACAGCACTTTTTTCCTTGATCATAATAAAAGAGTATCAAACAATACAAATTTATCTGTTGTTGCCGTACTTTCACTTTTAACATAAAAACAGTAGAAATTAGACAATCCCACACAATAATCATAGAGAAAGACTTGTTAAAAGTGTCACCTTTCAGAAAATATGTCAAATGCTTCTATCACATGTAAAACGAAATCTTGTATTTTAAATGTCTTGTATTGTTGGGCAATCTGAGGCTGGTCTTAGCCAGCGAAAAATTGCCGAAAATCTTCAAATTCCTCTTGCTACTGTTAATAGAATTATAGTGCAATTCAAAAGCCAAGGAAAAGAATCAACAGATTCTCGTCCCGGCCGACCTGGGCTCTCGGAAAGGGAGCTTCGCTGTTTGAAGAGAATTGTGGAAAACGAACCCCCATTCAAAGGCTTCTGATATTGCAAAAACAGCTAGAAGTTAGTCCAAGAATGTGTGTTACATATCTGCATAAGCTTGGGTATTATGGATGAGCAGCTAGAAGGAAACCTCTCCTTCAATCAATTAATATCATGAAAAGAAAGAAATGGGCTGAGGAGATGTCAGAAAAATCCAGTTCATTTTGGGATAGAGTGATTTTCTCAGATGAATCCAGATTTTCATTATTTTCAGACAGTGGACGTGTTTGGATCTGGAGGCTTCCCAATCAAGAATTTGATTTGAAACGAGTCCAACCAACTGTGAAACATGGTGGTATCTCTGTAACGGTATGGGGAGCTGTCTCCAGCAATGATCGTTCTGAGCTGATCGAATGTGTTGGAACCATAAACTCTAAAAAATACATTGAAATACTTAAGCAAGGACTACTTCCGATGTGTCCACACGATAACATAATGAAAAATGAGTTTTTATTCATGGAAGATGGGGCTCCATGCCACACAGCGAAAAGGAATCAACAATGGCTGACTGAAAATGGGATCAAAAAGCTTCCTTGGCTGGGCCAATCTCCTGACATGAACCCAATTGAAAATTTTTGGAGCATACTAGATAGAGTTATACGAAAAGCTTGATGGCAACCTTAAGATGAATTGTTTCGCTTGTTGCATGAAAAGTGGGCAGAAATTCCACAAGAGACAATCACAAAGCTCATCGGTTCAATTCCCAAAAGAGTTTCTGAATTAAAAACTGTAAAAGGAATGTCAACTAAATACTAAAGTATGTAGTCCTACCCATCGATTACATTTCAATTGTTTGCTTAGCGTATTAAATAAGAGATTTTGAAAATGAAAGGTGTCTATTTACTTCCTGCATGTCTGTGTATATGTATGTATGTATTTATTTGTGTGTGTGTATTTTTGTGACTCTGTTTGTCCCACCACCATCACTTGACAACTAATGCTGGTGTGGTTATGTCTTCATAGCATAGCAGTTCAGCAAAAGAGACTGATAGAATGAGTACCAGGCTTAAAAAGAGAAAGTACTTGGCTTGGTTCATTTGACTAAAAATTCTTGACGGCCGTGCCCCAGGATGGCTGCAGTCTAATAACATAGACAAGTAAAAGATATGTGCGTGTGTATGTAGGCTTAAAAGATAAGTCCTGAGGTCAATTTCTTCCACTAAAACTATTTAAGGTGGTGCTGCAGCATGGCCACAGTAAAATGAGTAAAAGAATAACAGAATTACTTATGATAGGATAGTGTGAATGGCAAAAAGTTAAATATCTTAATTTTTGGGAGCATTTCATTTGGAGTCTAGGTCTGAAAGAAGCCAGTTGTGAGTGTGTGTGTGTGTGTGCTGGGAAAGATGAGATATTTAAATCTATTATTGATTGGACGAAATTATAGGTTTAAGTAGATCATTTTTGACAGCAATTATTGGGGGGGGGGGCGGTGGACTGGTGGGCGTAGATGAGCCGAGTGAGGAGGACATTCTGAAGTGTCCTGTCCTGTCCTGGGTTCAATCCTGGGAAGAAGGTATGAGTCTTTTTATTTTTTTTCGTTTATACAAAAATTTAAAAAAAAAACTTATCTTCTTTCCCCAGGATTGAACCCCAGACAGGACACTTCAAGATGTCCTCCTTACGTCACTCACCTTTACCACCAGTCCACTGGGTCCCCACATGGACTGCCGTGTTATGTTGGCAAACAGTCTTTACTCCAAAGTACTATTGCTGAATATTTCTCGTTGTGAGATATAAAAATATATTTTCTAATGAAAACCTTACATTCGTGAGCCAAATATCTAGAAGCCATGATCCTTTATTTTCTTCTTCACACATGATACTTATACCTTGTTTTGTTTCAAAATAACACACACACACATAGCTACATAATGTGTGTGTGTGTGTGTGTGTGTAATACAGGGCGTTTGGGATTAATTTGATGACTTTCCTTTATGTCTCCTCTAGCCATGATTTTACCAGTCTTCAGAAGCTTTACGTAGCCATCTGGATTGATGCCAATGTTTTATCAAAAGGCTATCTGGTCATTTAGTGACATTCCATGCTTCTCTGCAAGTCTGTAGTTATCAAATTGCAGAGATAGTGCCCCCCACTCCATTGGTTTTTTTTTTATATGACATATAAAAGATTCTTTCATTACATGTGTATATATGCGTTTGTAAGGTGTATACAGTGGGTTGCTATACTGTGCTACGTTATATTGCTATCAGCCATCTCACCTTATGTAGCCTGGTGACATAGTTATGACTGTGAATGTGTATAAATGTAGCTATATACATGCAAATGTGTAGATATGTGTGCGTGCATGCATTCCTATGTATATATATATATATACACAAACATGTATACATATATGAGTATATATATGTGTGTGTGTGTATATATATATATATATATATATATATATATATGCACATATATATATATGTATATGCGTATATATATATATATAGTGTGCGTGTATGCGTTTAAATTGATGTAATGATTGCATTGTTCAATTAAATGGAGTCACTTGAAACAATCATACTGCTCCACCTCTGGATATCGTGTTTATATATATATATATA
>NC_069010.1:8517663-8520284 GCF_001194135.2 Octopus bimaculoides
AAACGTCTCCTTTATCTCGGTGTTGCTGGCAGAGCAGTTGGTGACTTTCTCATCTGTGCCCCCAAATGTAATAATCTAAGGGATTATAATCAGAGGAATTAGGTGGGCAGAAAATGGGGCTGGTAAGCTGGCAGAACCGTTAGCACACCGGGCGAAATGCTTAGCTGTATTTCGTCTGCCACTACGTTCTGAGTTCAAATTCCACCAAGATCGACTTTGCCTTTCATCCTTTCGGGGTCGATATAATTCGACTTAATCCGTTTGTCTGTCCTTGTTTGTCCCCTCTGTATGTAGCCCCTTGTGGGTAGTAAAGAAATAAACGTTAGCGCGCCGGGCGAAATGCTTATTGGTATTTCGTCTGCCGCTACGTTCTGAGTTCAAATTTCGCCAAGGTTGACTTTGCCTCTCATCCTTTCGGGGTTGATTAAATAAGTACCAGTTATGCACTAGAGTCGATATAATACGACTTAATCCGTTTGTCCCTTCTGTGTGTAGCCCCTTGTGGGCAGTAGAGAAATTAAAGAAACGGGGCTGGTGAAGTCATAGAAAATTCCATTCCCTGATAATCACTTCTGACCCTTTCTGAAGGTATAAAAAGGAGCCAAATACAGCTGCCACGCACACACGGCCCTCCAACAGCGACCCTCTCTAGCAATGATTTTACCACAGTCTTCGGAAGCTTTTACGTAGCCATCTGGATTGATCCTAAGGCTCTTTCCAAAGATGTGGTGATGAATTCTGGTATTGTTGTGTCCATTCCTGCTGGCAATGGCTTCGTAGTCTCCATTGTAGCTGTCCATGTTTGTCTTATAACGTTTATCGTGTTCAGAGCATTGTGCAGCACTCATGAGGTCAGCATTTTGACGCCAAGCACAAATCAGACTCATACGTGTAACTCTTTAACCAATATTCACAGGGCTTCCAAGTCCTCCATGTCGACTAATTTTTTTATCAACTAAAGCTTGAATCTTTAAGGTTTCCAACACGATTACCTATTCACCAATGCATCAAGCTGTTCCTTAAAAAAGGGGAGACATAAAGCAAGGCATCAAATTAATCCCAAACGCCCTGTATTACACACACATTATGTAGCTATGTGTGTGTGTTATTTTGAAACAAAACAAGGTATCAATATCATGGTGACCTTGGGCATGTTGTCATCATCAAGTTGTCAGCGTTGTTGACAGAATCTGTTAGCTTTCAGTAAGAGAAAGGTCACAGGGATTTGAAGTGGATTGGTAGATAAGTAGGCACAGGGACAGATAGATACACACACACACACCCATGCATGCCTACGTGCACTTGTGTGTGTGTGTGTGTACATACATACACACACTCATGTACATGTGTCTTTCTGTGAGTGTATATGTGTGTATATATATATATATATATATATTGAGAGAGAGAGAGAGAGAGAAATACACACACACCTAACATATGCAGAAATGTGGGTAACTGACATAAATATCAATACATAGATAACAAATGTCAAATACTTACTTCATTTCTACATTCCAAATCCTGCGCACACATACACACGCAAATGTATACATATATATACACATGTATACACACACACACACACACACACATGCTCAAGTGTATATATATGAATACACACCTCTGATGATACTGACATTCTATATTATTTGATTGATTATCTAAACAATCTACGATTTGAATTAATGTTATGTAGGTGTCATATATTCCAAAGTCACATATACTTTTATAATCTCCCACCCTGCAGCAGAACAACTGTGTCTTGCTAGGGATGTAACATTTGGGCTCTCTTTGACAGTGAAGGAGAACTTGTGGTTGTTAAATCTGACTTTGAAGGGACCTTGTGTCATGCCCACATATTTAGCGGTTTGGCAAAAGAGACTAATAGAACAAGTATTAGGCTTACAAAGACTAAGTCAAGGGATCAATTTTGTTTGCCTAAAGGTGGTGCTCTAGCATGGCTGCAGTCAAATGACTGAAACAAGTAAAAGAATAGAAGAGTATATATACGTATAAATATATATATATACACACACATATATACATAACTTTTCAGACAAGAAAGTAATATTTTGAATGCAATATAGCCATAAAAACAGCAGAAAGATTGGGTATTTTACTCTTTCAAGACAGTAAAAGTTGTCAGCAGACAGCCACGCGACTTGAACCTGCACCTCTCGGATACCAGTTGAGTGCTTTACCATTAAGCTAAACTGCCTGCTGACAATCATCTCCGTTAAATTAAACATTAAATATTATGGCTTTTGGAATGCAACAACATTTTGTAAATGAAGTTTGGAAGCGTTGACTGTTTCGTATTTTACTTTGTGTGTGTGTGTACATATGTATGTATGTGTATATGAATGCATGCATATGTATATATATGTTTGGCAATGCAAAGAGTAAAATAGATCTCAAAATATATATATATTTATTAATATTCAGCAGAAGCCAGAGGGTAGCTCAAGGGCCGAGCGTCTTGTACATTGGCACTTACCAAACTAATGCACAAAACTCTGTCCTTCAGTCACTCTGTTAATTTTGCCAGTTAGTAATAAAAAATACATACATATAGGTACATATATATATATATATATCTATATATATATATATATCTATAT
>NC_069010.1:8520770-8522990 GCF_001194135.2 Octopus bimaculoides
ATTACATATATACACATACATATACACATATATATATACATGTATATATGCATACAAACATATACATGTTTGCACACATACATATATATATACACACGTACATACATATACAAATATATATACATACATACATGTACACATATGCATACATATACTCACACACACACACACACACACATATATATATATATATATATACACATACATACAAATATATATACACATACACACACATATATACATATAGAGACACACGCATATATATACACACACAAGCACACACACACACACACACACTCATGTGTGTGTGTGTGTGTGTGTACATATTTACACATACACATGTATATGCATGTGTGTGTGTGTGTGTAACATTATAATTGTTTTGTTTCGGTGGTGATTTGGCAGAGCCTGAAGGTATTGTGGTTCTGTGTGTGTGTGTGTGTGCGTCTATTATTTTTTCTTGTTTTTTTTTTTTCCTTTCTCCTCTATTATCTGTCTCTTGTCTTTTGTTTTTTTTTTTTCTCACCTGAAACCCTCCTCCCACCGACACCGCCATCACCATCACTACTACCATCACAACCACTTCCTATTCCCCACTCCACCACTCCAAGTACTCACCCTGCCTCCTCCCCCCACCACCCTCGTCCCATACCTGCTTTCACTCCTGAACAGAATTGCCAAAATATTTGGGGTAAATTCTTACCTTCACCAACCCCTCCAACCACCACCACCCCAGCAGCCGCCGCTGCCACCACCACGACCACCACACTACAATACCATCATATCCAACATCTGTCTATTAAACATTTCCAATGCTGTCACTGCCACCACCACCTTCACTGCCACCACCACACTAACATCACCAACGCCACCACCATCACCACCACTAACATCACCATCATCACCACTAACATCACCACCACTAACATCACCATCATCACTACAGCCACCACCAGCATCACAGGTGTCACCACCGGCTCATATCAAAATACGATGGAATGGTCGCAGCTGAAATGCCTCTGATCATAGGCCCTGCTTGACCAGGACTGACCTTGGGTTAAACAATACTAACAACAAATCAAACCTAACAACCAGCTTACCAGTTTGTTACCTCTCTCTATCTCTATCTCTCTCTCTCTCTCTCTCTCTCTGTCATTCTGTTTCTCTCTCTCTCTCTCTCTCTCTGTCCATCTGTCTGTCTTCCTGTCAGTCTGCCTGCCTCTCTTTCTTTCTCTCTGTTTCTCTTTTTCAGGCCATCTATCTGTCTCTCTCTCTCTTTCCCTCTCTCTTCCTCTGTTCATTTGCTTCTCTCTCTCTCTCTCTCTCTCTCAGTCCATCTGTCTGTCTTCCTCTGTCAGTCTACCTGCCTTCCTGCCCACCTGCCTCTCCCTTTCTCTCTCTCTCTCTTTCTCAGGCCATCTGTCTCTCTCTCTCTCTCTCTCTCTCTCTCAGTCAGTCTGTCTGTCTCTCTCTCTCTGTCCTTCTGTTCTTCTCTCTCTCTACCTGTCTCTCTGTCAGTCAGTCTGTCTGTCTGTCTCCATCCATTTGTTATTCTCTCTCTGTCAGTTTGTCTCCCTAGCTCTCTCTCTCTCTCTCTTTGCCCATCCAACTTTCCCTATTTCTTCCCCCACCCCCCACTCTCTCTAATAACCACATTTTTTTTTAAAACCTTCTATTTTGATAATCTTTTGTTTCCTCAGCTTGCCAGCAGGTGGCACTGCTATACTTTTCATCTTCTGTTACAAATCCATTTACATTCAGAGTATTTTATAGGAATAAGCCAACCAAACTCAGCACTTAACTGTTACTTATATAAAACAATGAAGGGGCCTCTAGGTAGCCTGAGTCTCATATCATAATTCCATTCAAATCAAGGAATCTTTGTAGAAAAAAAATTTAACCAATTCCAATATTTAACTGTTACTTATATCAACCTGTGACGGAGTTCTGTAGGTGGTCTTAGCCATCTTTTATGATTGTATATACTCTTTTACTTGTTTCAGTCATTTGACTACGGCCATGCTGGAGCACCACCTTTAGTCAAGCAAATCGACCCCAGGACTTATTAAGCTTAGTACTTATTCTATCATTCTCTTTTGCCGAACCGCTAAGTTACGGGGACGTAAACGCAACAGCATCAGTTGTCAAGCGATGTTGGGGGGACAAACACAGACACAAACATATATATATATATATATATATATATATATATATATATAT
>NC_069010.1:8527435-8528805 GCF_001194135.2 Octopus bimaculoides
ATATATATATGTATGTATGTAGGCACGGGAGTGGCTATAGGTGCAAGAGTGGTTGTGTGGTAAGTAGCTTGCTTACCAGCTACATGGTTCCGGGTTCAGTCCCACTGTGTGGCACCTTGGGCAAGTGTCTTCTACTATAGTCTTGGGCTGACCAGACGGAAACTGAAAGAAGCCCGTCGTATATATATACTGAACCCGCAACCATGTGGTTGGTAAGCAAGCTACTTACCATACAGCCACTCCTGTGCCTATATATATATATATGTACACACACACACATATACTGTGTGTGAATATATATATGAATGTATACATACATACATATATATATGTGTGTGTCTGTGTATACATACACTCACACACACCTACTCTCTTCCAGTTTGTCTATATATACCTTAGCATACATTTATTTCTAGTTAATGTCTCTCTGCCCCTAGCATAACATATAATAACATCAACATGACTATTGGTTTTTGAGCAGATGGTGTTACCAATTTATTTATTCTCTAAACAATTCTAGTTCTACGCTACAATCAGAGAACATTAGTAATATATTGGGCAAGTTGGGTGAACTGCATACTCAGCCGATGAGGTGAGCATAAGACTGAAACGTATTTGGACCGATGAGGTCAGCATAAAACTGTTATCAGCAACAGTACCACCACCGTCACCACCAGCATCAGCCCAACGACAGCAAAAACAGCATTATCATCAGCACCACCATTATCACAACTGGCAGCCAAAAACGGCCAGTCACCCCACCCATGGCCATCACCCCCCAACAACAAAATAAATATCACCTCCACCACCACCACCACCACAGCTATTACGACCGATAGTATTATTATTACCATCGTCACCACAACCACGACCACGTCCAACGCCACCACCACCACAATCATCATCGTCACCACCGACACCACCATCAACTCCATTGTCACCACCACCACCAACACCAGGGGCAGAAAGTTAAAAATAGCCTTCCAGAATCCACGCATCACCATCTGGCTTTCAGCCGTCGATGCAATTATTACACTTAGATGCACAACTGCATGCACGTACAGATTTAACAGATGCACACGCACATACATACCCAGATTCACACACACACATACATATGTGTGTGTATGTGCATATATATATATTTATTTGTATGTGTGTGTCTCTCTTTCTCTCTCTCTCTATATATATGTGAGTATTTGTGTGTGTGTGTATATATATATATATATTTGTGTGTGCGTATGTATATATATATGTGTGCATGTGTGTGTATATATATATATATTTATTTGTGTGTTGTGTATATATTTGTATGTGTGTATCTATATATATATATATATATATATATATATATATATGTGTATTTGTGT
>NC_069010.1:8528815-8530576 GCF_001194135.2 Octopus bimaculoides
GTGTATATATATATATATATATATATTTGTGTGTGTGTATGTATATATATATATATATGTGTGCATGTGTGTGTACATATATATATATTTATTTGTGTGTTGTGTATATATTCGTATGTGTGTATCTATATATATATATATATGAGTATTTGTGTGTGTGTATATATATATATATATTTGTGTGTGTGTATGTATATATAAACACACACACACACATATGTGTGTGTATATATATTTTCATATTTTCACACATTTACATATCTGTACGTGCATATATTTACCTGTTTATGAAAACAATTATTGCATTTGAAAGCATATTTTGTATGATTGAGCAGATATTGCTCACATATAAAATTATTGTGTGTGTTTATCTGCCTATATATGTATGTGGTTATATATGCATATATATGTGTATGTATATATATATATGTGCGTATCCATCCATCCATCCATCTATCTATTTATCCCTCTATCTATCTATCTATCTATCTATCCGTGTAGCTGGTGCAGATGTGGTAAAAAAAAACTTGCTTCTGAAAAGGCGGCAAGTTGGCAGAATCATTAGGATGCTGGGTGAAATGCTTAGTGGTATTTCGCCTGTCGTTACGTTCTGAGTTCAAATTCCGCCGAGGTCATTTTTGCCTTTCATCCTTTCGGAGGTCATTAAATTAAGTACCAGTTACACACTGGAGTTGATGCAATTGGCTTAATTAATCCCTTTGTCTGTCCTTGTTTGTCCCCTCTATGTTTAGCACCTTGTGGGCAATAAAGAAATAAGAAACTTGCTTCCGAACCACATGGTTTTGGGTTCAGTCCCACTGCGTGGCACCTAGAGCAAGTGCCTTCTACTATAGACTCGGGCTGACTAAAGCCTTGTGAGTGGATTTGGTAGATGGAAACTGAAAGAAGCCTGTCATATATATATATATACATATAAATATATATATATACCTGTATATACTTTTATACATTTGTTTTATGTCCATTTCTGATGCCAGCATGGGTTAGCCAACTACCTATTACTGAAGTAATATTTCTACAGCTGGATGTTCTTCTTTTCATTTACCTTCCTTTGTTTTTCAAAGTGAGGGAGTTTTCCATTCCACTCATCTTTGAAAGTTCAAAGCTACAAGATAATTTTGTTAACGAGGTAATGTCAACACACATCACTGTCTGTCGCTAGCTCAGTGCAGATCTGAACGTAAACAGGCACACAAACACATGCACACACATTCTTAAACAGATATGTTCATTCACACCTGTGTGTGCATGTGTGTGTGTGTGTGTGTGTGTGTGTGTACATAATCCAACAGTAACCACAGACATCGACAACATAACTGCACTTGACTATGATAATCTCCTTCAATCCCAACAATCTTAGCATGCCTTTGTGGAAATCTGCAAACGGCTTCCTCCGAAATCAACTTCCTCCCCTGCTGCTGTCAATCACATTGAAGTTCCCAACATACATGAAACTCTGAGTAACAGTCTTTTGTTATATTTCTGCTGCTTTTAAATAAAGCATATTACTCTACCTCTGGTTGTGGAGGCACAATGGCCTAGTGGTTAGGGCAGCGGACTCGCGGTCATAGGATCGCGGTTTCGATTCCCAGAACGGGCGTTGTGAGTGTTTATTGAGCGAAAACAGCAAAAGTTCCTCAAGGCTCCGGCAGGGGATGGTATTTACTTATAAAATTTTTCTATATGTGATTGTGAATTTTCATGGATGAATTAAATAATTGTGGGGGTTTTTTTTCCTCT
>NC_069010.1:8532030-8534530 GCF_001194135.2 Octopus bimaculoides
TTTATATATATATATTTATATTTATATATTTATATATTTGATCCTTTATATTGAACACTCAATATTTCATCTACATTCAATACTTTCTTTCATGGTGCCATCCATTTTTATGTTATTTTATTTTATATTGTATATTGTATATCATATTATATATTGTATATTCCATACTCTATACCCCACATTAGTTCTGCAGGAATATAAATAAAACATAAAAAACAGACAGTGTTGGAACTTTTTTAAGCAAAATAATATATTCCTCTATACACAATCATACAAAAAACCCCCACCTTTTTTGTATTTATTTTTACTCGCATATATATATATATATGTATATACATACACATACACATATATATATTAATAGTTATCGCCAAGCCAACATGACAGTCCAGGAAAATAGGACGAATGCTGCCATTGATTAGCTCCAAGAGGCCATCGCCTCTAGCTAGCTATGTGACACAGGAACCTGTGTCCATTATAACTTTCGATCAAGGGGAGGTCAGCTGCTTCCCCTTGCTGGTCTGGCATCTACAGACTAGTTTCGGGGTATTGCCCCCTTATCAATGTAGAGCAGCCGAACCCAGAAATGATAAATTGCAAAGCTCAATACAAATGTAGACTATTCTTTAATACATTATGAGGGGTTGTCTGAAAAGTTCAAGATATTCCCATGAAATGCGACCAAATGAACATTATTTTTCAACATAATGCCCCCCTTGTGGTCCATGCACTTCATCCAATCGGTGTTGCAGTGCTTGGGTCCCATTTGTAAAGAAGGTTCCATCCTGTTGGGTCAAAATACTCATCAACAGCAGACAGGACGTCATCATCACTACGATACTGGTTCCCAACCAAGTGTTTTTTCATGTTGGGGAACACTTCATTTCATGTTGCTCCAGTCCATTCAACTGGCAAAAGCAAGTATTCCTTCAATGGGCCAGTGTCCTGTCTTGTGGAGGAATATATATGCCACAGAATCTATGAAACCAGCGCTATGAGTCAATATGACACATAAAGGATTTTTTCAGAATGTTATGAAGTAGGATTGAACCTGGTCGCTTTTGATTGCCAAGGGAACTTTTTTTTAACCATTTAGCCATACCTGCATCTACACGTACACACACAAGCACACATAAATACATACATATAAAGAGTAAAGACCCCCTTTGGTCATGAATGACCAAAGGACTGGACCTAGAAAGTTCCCCTCCGAGGCACAAGTCCAGGCAAGGTTGTTTATGGAAGACCAGCAGACACCCCTCTCTACACCACTGATGTTAGCCAAAGGAAAGGCAGACGCTGACACAGCTTGGCACCAGTGATATTGCGACTCATTTCTACAGACAGGAGTGATGCGATATAAAGAGTCTTGCTTAAGAACACAACACAGCCCAGTCCGGGAATCAAACTCACTACCTCATGGTTGTGAGCCTGATGCTTTAACCACAGAGCCATGTATACTCATGTGTATTAGGCAATGAGCTCAAGATGAAGACAAATGTTGCATTAATCTAATGCTTAATAATGGGAAGAGTCTTGATGTTTTGGACAATAGTCCTTCATCAGAGAAAAATAAAAAGACGAGAAAATGTAGGAAAAATAAAAAGAGTGAGAAAAGGTGGTTGGAAAAAAATGATAAAAAAATAAAGTGGTTAGGAGTTGGTGGAGGGGGCCCAGGAGGAAATGCAGCTCTAGTGGGGGAGTTAGAAAGGGAGGAGGAGATGGGGTGATGTATACATATACAGGGAGTGTCTGTGTGTAGACATGGGCAAAAGGGAAGGTGTGTCTGAATATGCGGTGGGTTGGAGTGTGTATGGTTTCTCGTGGGAGCTGCATGTAGGTGAGAAGAGGTGTACAAGAATAGGAATGCGGTGAAGTGGGATAGTATGGATACCTGTATGTGTTTATGCATGAAAAACTATTACATGTGGGCGTATGTATATGTATGTTTATTTGTGAACTGTTGCGTGTGTGTGTATATATGCATGCAAGTATGTATGTGAGTGTAAATCGCAGATCTAGCTGTACATAGGTACCATACATGCACCCATTGTCCTATTTGTCTTGTGCGTGTAGACAAGTGTGCTTGTACTTATAGGCACATGTACATTCATCTATGTATCTTTTTCTCTATCTCTCTCTTCCTCTGTATTATTCTATCTATCTATCCATGTGTGTGTGTGCATACACACATATACATAAACACCGTTATCTATCTATCTATCCATGTGTGTGTGTGAATCTTGGTGTATCTATACATATATGTATAAACACACATGTACTTATTCGTGTGTGTGTATATATCTATCTATCTATATATATATATATATATATATATTTACACACAGCTATGTATATCCATCTATCTATTTATCTATCTAGCTGTCTGTCTATCCATCCATCTATCTATCTATCTATCTAGCTGTCTGTCTATCCATCTATCTATCTATCTATCTATCTATCTATCTATCTATCCATCTATATAACTATCTATTTATCT
>NC_069010.1:8537030-8539888 GCF_001194135.2 Octopus bimaculoides
CATAATGGTTACACAAACATACACAGATAACTGCATACGCACATACACACTCAAACACAGTCACATATTGTTACGTACACACACACATAGACTATTCGTTTTATACGTACACACACACACACATAGCGCTGGCAGAACCGTTAGCACACCGGGCAAAATGCTTAGCGGTATTTCGTCTGCCCGCTACGTTCTGAGTTCAAATTCCGCCGAGGTCGACTTTGCCTTTCATCCTTTCGGGGTCGATTAAATAAGTACCAGTTACGCACTGGGGTCGATATAATCGATTTAATCCGTTTGTCCCCTCTGTGTGTAGCCCCTTGTGGGTAGTAAAGAAATAACACATAGACTATTCGTTTTATACATACACACAAACACACTTATGCACAGATATCAGCTGACAGTTATTGTCGTATATACAAATGTATACAGGTAACACCTCACACTTACACAGATATCAGCAGGTAATCCACACGCAGTCTAATAGTGTTAAACATACAGACACCAACACACACACACACACATACACTGAGTTACCCACGCACAGACACACACACACACACACATAGTCTCATACAGTTACACGCATGCAGCACACAAACACACCGTCTCATAGTTGCACGGACACACACACTCACACACACAGACACACACACTCACACACACAGACACACACACTCACACACACAGACACACACACTCACACACACACTCACACACACAGACACACACACAGACACACACACTCACACACACAGACACACACACTCACACACACAGACACACACACTCACACACACACTCACACACACAGACACACACACTCACACACACTCACACTCACACACACACACTTACACACACACACACACACACAGACACACACACTCACACACACAGACACACACTCACACACACAGACACACACACTCACACACACACTCAGACCAGCAGACACTCAGCGTCACATTCTTCTTTTACTATTGCCTACATTGTCTTTTTTTTGGGGGGGGCTTAATTTTCGGTTTTATTTTCAAAAAATATTCCATAAAAATTAAGATATGAATATCATAATTACATATACATGATATGTGTGTATGTGATGAATATATAATGCAAATTTGATTATTATTTAATTTAATTTTCTTCTCTTTTTTTCCTTGTTACTTTTGTATGTGAAATGTTATAATCTAAATTAAAATTTAGTGAATTGTCAAAAATTGTTGAAAAACAAATTTATCTCGAAATTAAAGAAAAACGAACATGAGCGGAGAACGAAGAAAAATAAGAAAAATGATGTTACACAATCACATAGCGATACAAATACACACACATGCACATACATAGCCTATAGTGTTTACTCTCATACACACACAAACACACGCTCACATCGTTACATACAGAGTCTACTATAGTTTTAGACACACATATACACATATATAGTCTATTATTTTTACACACTAGCACAGTCTCATTGTTATGTACACTCTATTATCATTTTATACACACACACACACACACAGATACCAATATGTACACATTCACAGTTGATTATATTTTCACACTTACACATACACACGCACAAACACACAGATACTAACATACAGACATACATATCTATTATATTTTTACATAAACACACACAGATACTAACATACACACATACATAGTCTAACATGTTTACACACATACACACTCAGTCTCATATTGTTACATACAGTCTATTATTGTTTTACACACACACACGCATACAGATACCAGCATAGTGTCAGCATTACACTAACACAGATACCAACATACACGCATACATTATATTTACACACACACACACCCACACACACAGATATCAGCAACCATAGAATGTCATAGTGTTACACAAACACACACCAACATACACAAATACACAGTCTATTATATTTACACACACACACAGATATCAGCAACCGTAGAATGTCAGTGTTACACAAACACACACCAACATACACACATACACAGTCTATTATATTTACACACACACACACACACTTTTCACTCACAAAATCTGAAGAGAAACTCAGATGCCAAAAGATATTAACGATATGTAAACACATTTTCTGTAAACAACCATTAACAGATAAATGCAGTGAATACAGCAACAACAACAACAACTACAGCGAGACATCATAAAAGATGAAATGAGTCAAGAGGGGAAACTGTAATGCGATCGTTTGACCTGCTAGAAGCAGCAGGTAAAATCTCTCTCATACCACAAGCGACAGGTTATCATCTGGAAATTACTTACATCAACACATTTTTTGGTTTGGTGGTCTTTTGGAGAAGGTGGCACTCCGTCAGTTGCGACGACGAGAGTTCCAGTTGATCCGATCAACGGAACTGCCTGCTCGTGAAATTATCGTGCAAGTGGCTGAGCACTCCACAGACACGTGTACCCTTAACGTAGTTCTTGTGGGGAGATCCAGCGTGACACAGAGTGTGACAAGGTTGGCCCTTTGAAATACAGGTAAAACAGAAACAGGAAGAAAGAGTGATAGAAAGTTGTGGTGAAAGAGTACAGCAGGGTTCGCCACCATCCCCTGTCGGAACCTCGTAGAGCTTTAGGTGTTTTCGCTCAATAAACACTCACAACGCCCGGTCTGGGACTTGAAACCGCGAGTCCGCTGCCCTAACCACTGGCAACGTTACTATTTGTTAAATTGAAAGAAGTTAATTCTTCCTTTAGTTTGGCAAGAAAGCTTATCTAAGGCGTCGAGCTGATAGAATCGTTAGCGTGCCGGGCGCAATGCTTCGCGGCATTTCGTCAGCCGTTACGTTCTGAGTTCAAATTCCGCCGAGGTCGACTTTGCCTTTCATCCTTTCGGGGG
>NC_069010.1:8539958-8540612 GCF_001194135.2 Octopus bimaculoides
CGATAAATTAAGTACCAGTTCTGCACTGGAGTCGATGTAATCGACTTAATCCCTTTGTCTGTCCTTCTTTGTCCCCTCTATGTTTAGCCTCTTGTAGGCAATAAAGAAATAAGAAAGCTTATCTTAAGCCCAACCATTGCTGGTGGTGGTGGTGGGGTCCGTCTGTTGCTATGCAGATGAGCCGTTCATGAACAAAGATTCATCTTTGAGACTGCTTCTTCACTTCTTCATAAATTTTACCTCCTGAAACTGTCTTTCATTGCCTGAACAGTGAGAAATTCTTTAGTGAAATCAAATGAATGTCAATGTGAATACCCGTCAGAGTGTAAGTATCTTGAGAGAAAAGCTGAACATTAGAAGCATCAGTTGTGGCGTGCAAGAGAGACGATTGCGCTGGTATGGACATGTGGTGAGAATGGAGGAGGATAGCTGCGTGAAAAAGTGCCACACCCTAACAGTTGAGGGAACCCGTGGAAGAGGTAGGCCCAGGAAGACCTGGGCTGAGGTGGTGAGGCAAGACCTTCGTACATTGGGCCTCACCGAGGCGATGACTACGGACCGAGACCTTTGGAAATGGGCTGTGCGTGAGAAGACCCGGCAAGCCAAGTAAGATCGTTGCCAGTGCCCCTGGACTGGTTCTTGTGCGGGTGGCAC
>NC_069010.1:8542285-8545802 GCF_001194135.2 Octopus bimaculoides
AAAAAAAAAAAAAAAAAAAAAAAAAATACACCACTTAACACACTTTGAAAATTATGTTAATCCTGCTTGATTATAACAAGTCGTTATAAGCTGTAGAATTAGAAATTGAACATTAAACGAACCTCTTTTCTTTCGTTGAGTATTATATCCTCAGTAGAGATGCTAATTCTAAGGCTTTTGAATGTTTGGGAGGCATGTTGAAAATTACACGGATGACTGACAATGTCGAATATTTATTAATGCTACAGGCATTAAACCTCTTAACATATTATCCCGTATATTTTCGTTGAGAGATGTCTAATAAATATATATATTCGAAAGAAAATATACGTTCACTGTACTCTGGAGGCGTTTGTCACTTATTTCTAGCCTGAAATACATCGTTCATGATATTATTCTCGTTTTCTATCCTTACCTATCATTTCTATCAGTAACTTTATAATTAATCATAACCGATCCAGACTAATTTGCATACTTATTCTTCGTTATATACAGACTCAAAATAAATATTTAAAAAATATATTTTTTGCAAGGAAATCGGAAAAAAAAAAAAAAAAGAAATGTGTATATTAAGAGGTTAATAAATGGAGGTTATGAACGAGCATGTAATAAATATTCTTTTTGACACCAACTTCCCCCACCACAGACACATAAACATATACACACACATACACTATACATATATATGACGGGCTTCTTTCAGTTTCCGTCTACCAAATCTACTCACAAGGCTTTGGTCGGCCCGAGGCTATAGTAGAAGACATTTGCCCAAGGTGCCATACAGTAGGACTGAACCCGGAACCATGTGGCTGGTTAGCAAGCTACTTACCACACAGCCACTCCTGCGCTTATATGATGACAGATGTAATATTCCTGAAACAGAAAATTTTGACAACCAAACAATATCTACAGATGCAAGATTATTCTTCAACCTAACGTTTCCATGATTCTGGTGCCAGCAACATCTGCTTAACGTTGTAGGCTGCTTTTGATCAGCCAAAAAGAAAGCTAAACAAAAAGAGTCTTGAATACAAAGGAATCCCTAATGGTTCTGAAAGCATCATATAGCTGACCGTTTCTAAAAACTTCAGAAAGGAAATAAATGTAAAATTTTGGTAAGAGTTGCTTTTGATTATTAATATAGCAGTTACATGCGATAGGTAGTTGACTCCATGTTAGAACGAAGGGCAAATGTGGTTTCTGGTTGACGCAAGAAATCAGAAGTTTTGTGTTGGGTACTGGTTAATTTACTTGCTTTTATGGAAGTGACAGCAGCAGATTTCTTGGGAAATGGCTGGAGAGAATCTGGGTTATTAATGTTGTTTAGTGATGTTGGTTGTGTAATGATTGAATGGATGGAATTGGTAAAGTTGGATGTCTGTGTCTGTGTCTGTGTGCTTGGGTTTGTTTGTGTGGAATGAAGAAGGAATAAATGGGAAAAGAGAGAGAAAGAGAGTGTGAGGGATCATTGGAGAAAGAAGTGATTGGATGAGACTGAAAGAATGAAAGGGGAAAAAAATGAAGGAAATAAGAGAGTTAAAGGGAAAAAGGAAAGAGAAGCAAAGTGTGAAGGAAGGAATGAGAAAAGTGATGGAAAGAGGCTGAAAGAATGAAGGAAAGAAATGAAAGATGAAGGTTATATATGTATGTATATGTGTGTGTGTTTGTTTTCCTGTCTTGTTTCCTTTTCCGTTTGTTTTCCTGTCTTGTTTTTTTGTCCGCCACTACATTCCTCCATGGCACAGGTTTAATTTGTGTATACAAATTTAATTTGCGGTCCATGGGAAGAGCCATTTTAACGATGTGTCAGCTAACGAAGGAAAATGTTCTCTATGTGGCCTGTGTGTTTTCTGTACTCTGGTTATTATTATTTTCTTGTCTACGTTTTGTTTGCAATGTCCTGTACCCAGATATGCACCTATATATACAGGTAGACGTAGGTATGCACCTACCTGTACGTATATATGCATATACTCATTTATTATTTGTTTTATATATATATATATATATGTGCCCCAGCATGGCCACAGCTCATGAGCTGAAACTGGATAAAATGAAATATATATATATATATATATAAAAAATATATATATATAAAATATAAAATATAAATATAAAATATAAAATATAAATATATATCAAATATAGTCCTGTATGAAAAAAAGTCCCGTGTGGAGGGATTACGTTTTAGAGAAAAATTTGTAGTTTAGAATCAGTAGTTCTTTGACTGCTATTTCTAAATTTTCAGTATGTTGGAGAAGCAACTCAATGCTAATCCCTGTATATTTATGATTATATATATATATATATATATAGTCGTGCCAAATTCACAAGGCATTGGTTGGAAAGCAGAAACCACTTGCCCGCAGTGGGTTTGAACTCAAAGCTACATGTTTGCAAAGCAAGTTTCTTAATCGCATGGATAAATTTCTTTCAGTTTCTGCCAACTAAATACAACCCCAAAGCTTTAGTTGGCCCTGGGCCCAAGGGCCACGCAGAACTGAACCTGAAACCAAGCGGTAGGGAGATAACGTCCTTCACCACACAGCTAAGCTTGTGCATGTCATATCATGGAAAAGTAGAATATTTCAAAACGAGAGCACCCAAGATGAATACCACAACGCAACAAATGAGGATTTACTTGTCCTGTCAACCTGCTAGAAATAAGAACTAAATCTCCTGAAAACCACGTCCTGTCATTCTGAATAAAGAGGGCCACCAAAAGCAACGACATCCACCGATATTTATTAATATAATTAGCATCAAACCTGCACACCTTTACCCTGCACGACTTTCCCCTGCCCACCCCCAACTAAAAATACAGTTTCATGTGTAAATGACATCACACACACACACACACGTCTCCTCCCTGCTCTTGCCGTTCCCCAGACAAACCATCTGCATCATAGCTCTATTTCTATCCTACATCAATCAACTAGAAATTTTGGCTCCACAACAAACAGACTCGAAGTATCACCTACCGATTCCACTGTCTTTCTTGTAATACCAGCCACACCACACCACCTACTTGAAAAACATCGAAAACAACCAACCGTAATGCTCAACAAAGTGCATAATCATGCCACAGGTACACAGAATACAAAAATATTAGTAGGTGTTACGTACGTATGACTCCGCAAAATATTCACGATATGTATAGAAGATATTGCAAAAATATTTATGTCCAGAATCTGACTTCAGCACTTTAGCATTTGGATTATTCTGTTAATTGTAATGCTTATTTAGCCAAATTGTTTTGAATTAATCCTGCAGTATCTCATAGCTTTGAGATTTCAATACCCTGATTGTTTTATTTTTAGAATGACATTGTTGGGTAGGTGTGAGAGGCTGGATCTAGCCGTGGTTTGAATTAATCCTGCAGTACCTCATAGCTTTGAGATTTCAATGCTCTCTGTTTTATTTTTAGAATGACATTGTCGGGTAGGTGTGAGAGGCTGAATCTAGCTGTGGTTTGAATTAATTACGCAGTATCTCATAGCTTTGAGATTTCAATGCT
>NC_069010.1:8546017-8548036 GCF_001194135.2 Octopus bimaculoides
TACGCAGTATCTCATAGCTTTGAGATTTCAATGCTCTCTGTTTTATTTTTAGAATGACATTGTCGGGTAGGTGTGAGAGGCTGGATCTAGCCGTGGTTTGAATTAATTACGCAGTATCTCATAGCTTTGAGATTTCAATGCTCTCTGTTTTATTTTTAGAATGACATTGTCGGGTAGGTGTGAGAGGCTGGATCTAGCTGTGGTTTGAATTAATTACGCAGTATCTCATAGCTTTGAGATTTCAATGCTCTCTGTTTTATTTTTAGAATGACATTGTTGGGTAGGTGTGAGAGGAAAATTAAGCTATAGTAGTTTATAGTAGAAAGCACTTGCCCAAGGTGCCATGCAGTGGGACTGAACCCGGAACCATGTGGTTGGTAAGCAAGCTATTTACCACACAGCCACTCCTACGCTTATCACTTTGATCACTACACCTCTCACTCTAATCACTTTTTGGGATTTTACACCTAGCTATTTTGCATATTTATGTATATATGTATAAATATATATATATGCTGAAAATATCCGGTAAGGTAGGATACAGGCTAGTCACCTGCATAGTTAATCAGGTCTTTCAAGGAAGGTGTAATACCCAGTGACTGGCACAGCAGCACAATTGTTAGCTGCTACAAGGGTAAGGGTGTTACTTTAGATAGAAACAGTTATAGAAGCATCAAACTCCTGGACCAGGTGATGGAAATTATGGAGAGAGAGCTAGAGTCCAATTAATTCAGAGCAGAATTAGGCTACGTGAAATGCAGTCTGGCTTCATCTGGAGAAGCATTACTGATGCTATTTTCATAGTCAGGCAACTGTAAAAGAAATACTTGGCTAAGAATAAACCATTATACCTGGCATTCATTGATATAGAGAAAGCCTTCGATAGAGTGTCCCACTTTGTGATATGGTGGGCTCTGAGGAGCCAGGGACAGGCAAATGGCAGGTGAAAGCTGTTCAGACCGTGTACAAAGGCCTTGTCAGTAAGGTGAGAGTTAAATAAAATCATGGTTGTCCTTACATGCAGGCTTGTCCCCTGCGTCTCTCTCCAGTTGAGCGTCCTTAATCTTGTGGTTTTGTGGGTGCTGGTGTCGCGTGTAAAGCGCTCGTACTGGTGCCACATAAATGCACCTGTGCCGACACAATGTGAAAGCACCCAGTTCACTTTGTAAAGTGGTTGGCATTAGGAAGGGCATCCAATTGCAGAAACCACGCCGAAACAGACAATTGGAGCCTGGGCAGCTCTTCAGCTGGCCAGCTCCTGTCAAACTGTCCAACCCATGCCAGCATGGGAAGCAGGCATTAAATGATGATGATAATGATGTGGATGATGATGATGATGATGATGATAAAGACGATGATGGTAATAATGATGATGATAATTATGATGAAGATGATGATAATGCTGCTGATGATGAGGGAGATGATGACGGTGGTGAAGTTGATGTTGATGATTATGATGATGATGGTGGTGATGATTACATGAGGATGATGATGGTGATTATGACGATGATGATGATGATGATATCCTTATATTTCCCATATCAGAGTCTGTTTGTCTATAAAATTTTTCTCACACCAAACTACCGCCATACTACAACACCATGGAAACTCCTTCCTCACCACCACGACAGCAACAACAACAACAACAACAACAACAACCATGACAATAGTCATGCTTATAGTATGTCTACCATTCACTGTAAATCAACCGCTATTATGTCACTTACCATTAAATAACACATCAGCATCACTCAGTCTGTCTGTGTGTGTGTGTGTAAATATCTATGTATGTATCTATCTGTCTCTATCTATGTATCTGTCTATCTGTCTGTCTGTCTATCTATTTATCTATCTATATCTACCTACCTATCTATCTATCTATCCATCCATCCATCTATCTATCTTTCTATTTACCTCTCTCTATATTCAACTATCAACCTATTTATTGATCTCTCTGTCTGCCTGTCAATCTGTGTGTGTGTGTGTATCTGTCTGTCTGTCTTTCTCTCTGTATATATA
>NC_069010.1:8548679-8549063 GCF_001194135.2 Octopus bimaculoides
TTACATTGCGTTGTTGTTATTGGTGGTGTTGATGTGACTTGTACTAAAGTATTGTAGTGAAAATCCTCCTCCTCCTCCTCATCATCATCATTATTATCATCATCATCGTTATTCTCATTTCTTTCATGATCAACACCACCACCACCGTCATCGTCATCATCGTCATCATCATCATTTTTATCAATAATCATAAGCGCCACTGCCACAACCATCATCATCACCATTTTCTTAATCCCCACCATGGCCATCATCACTATCATCATCATCATCATCATCAACTTTTACCAATAATTATAAGCAACACCATCACCACCACCATCATCCCCATGTCTACTACCACCATCACCACCACCACCACCATCATCCCCATGTCTACTACCACCA
>NC_069010.1:8551059-8553962 GCF_001194135.2 Octopus bimaculoides
ATGACTAAAAGTGATTTAAATCCGGAAACGGAGGCTCTAATCTGTGCTGCTCAAGAGCACGCATTAAGAACCAATTACATCACATACAGAATAGACAACACATCAGAAAGTGATAAGTGCAGAATGTATGTATGTGTGTATTTTTGTGTGTGTATGTGTGTGTATGTGTGTGTGTGTGTGTGTGTGCATGCATGTGTGTATGTATAGTTTGTTTGATGTGGTGTACAGATTTTATATAACAAAACGTAGGTAGTTAGAATTTTTGGATAATTTTTCATCAGCGCTTTCGTTTCATTCATTGAGGCTCCTCAGACAATTTCTTCGCTTTTTATACAGATCTACAGGAAGCGGGGGTGTTTTTGTTTTGTTGAAGTAAAAAGAAGGGATAAAAAAAAAGAAAGAGAGGAAGAGAGAAGGAAGGACAGGAGAGAAAAAGAAAAGTAAGCAGACTGAAAGAAAGGAGGAAGAAAGAGAGAAAGAGGTATCTTCTCGTTCTTTCTGTGAGATAGTTTTTATTATTATATTTGAGGACGGTGTATGGTCAATAGCTTTTTCACAGGTGGTTGAACTTAATGACATTTCAAGATGTCACTTACTCTTTCTAGACTAATAGAATTAACATCTCAAAACGTCAAGATCAACCGCCTGTAAAATAGCTACTACCCATACTATTTTCCCCACTGCAAACAATACCACCACTACCTCCATTGCCAACAAAATCAACACTTCTGCCTCCATCAGCATCACTATTAACACCATGACGACGACGACAGGTACCACCGCTACCACCACCACCACCACCACCCTCTATTGGTGTTCCTATCACCTTCACTACAAACACGACTAATTGTAGTATTGTATTTATAAATAAGGACAAAAGATAGAATATGGATGGTAAATCAAATTAATACGCTTCTCAATGTTACCTAGTGGTTGTCTTTTGAGATGTGACATTGATCATCTGTTGTTACTGAAAGGATGCTGGTTCACGTATATAAACGTTCACATACTTCCTTTGTACATGCACACACATATACTCACATGGAGTTGTAACGCTGTTTGACTTTTCTTTTCAACATTGAATGTTCACCACCCCACTTTCATTGCACAGACACACACAAAAACATTCACACACCTCCCTTTTACATACGCACCCATACATTCACAGAGTTGAAATGCTGTTTGATTTCCCTTTTCAGCATTGAATGTACACCATCCCATTTCCATTTTACACACATGCACACAAACACTCACATACTTCCCTTTTACATACACACACACATATACTCACACAGAGTTTGCCATCACCCCTTCCTTCCTTATTCATCTATCACCGTTTCCTTTCTCATTCATATGTTGTGACGGAGAAAAACACGAGAGTATTATAACAGTAGAAGATGTAAAGTTTTCGTTTAGATCACTCGAAAACAAGAAGATTCTGTGATAGAACCAGAGGCGGTCTCAGATGCTTTGGCATCAAAGAGGATTAATCTTGATGTAGGTGAAACATTAAGGATGTTATTTACACGGAATTTCATAGCATGTAAATTGGAAAGCAGGTGGGGGGGGGAAGAGAAAGAGATTAGTATTCTTCAAACCGTTGCAGATGGAAATGTAAATTCTTCACTATTCACACCATACACACATACATACATACATACATACATACACATATCTGTCATACATCATACACTCACACACAATACATGCCTATATATATATATATATATATATATATATATATATATATATATATATATATATATATATACATATATTTTCACACACATGTCCAATCACACACACACACACACACACACAATCATATATTTATTTTTATTACAAGCTGAGATAAATCCTTCATCGAAACAGCAGGCTCACGATTACAATGCTCATGTGAGAACGAAGATATATACATAAGCATGTGCGTGCATGTATATATGTATATATATATGTGTGTGTGTGTATATATATATATATGTGTGTGTGTGTGTGTATATATATATACATATATATATATATCTGTATATATATATATATATATATATATATATATATATATGCACACATGTATATGAATGTATGCAAGATAAAGACTATGTCTTTGTGTGTGTATAAGTATCAGCATTCCAAGATGGCAAGTAGCTCTCCAGCCCTGCCACTCCCCACTTCAGCCACCCTCAATGCAATCCGAACCCTTTTCTATCTGAACACCCCCCTCACACACACACACACACACCTACCTTCACTACTTATGGGGTACCTATGTGTATGTAGTTAAGCATGTGTGAATGTGTGTGTGTGTGAGTGTGAGTGTTTCACGGTGGGGGCAATAAAGTAGTAATTTTGAGTGAAACCCACCTTTCCAGTTTTGAAACCCTTGCACTGTTACAATAATCTTTGTTTAAAATTCCTTCTTAATTTGTGTTCCAAACACCAACTCAACAAAGACAAAGCTAAATGACTTAATTATTCATTATTTTTAACCATAATTGAAACAAAGACTGTATTTTGACAGAAATACGGTGACAAAATGTTAAAGTAATTTAAATTAAAACCTACCTTTAAAATTTCTTCTTAATTCGTGTTCCAAACACCAGCTTAAAAATGTCTGTTATTTGACTAAATTCTTTATTATTTTAAAAATTAATTGAAAAAGAGACAATTCGAAAAATAAAAATGAAAAATAAAAACTTTTACCATGTGTTTTACACATGGTAAAAGTTTTTATTTTTCAATCCGTTCCTTTCGAAATTTTATCCCTAATTTTGTGGTTCTGGAACCTAGGAGTTCTTTCTAGCGTAAGGAATCCCATGAGTGGATTCCTCTTATGTATTTAAATATATACTGTACCTTATATATATATATATATACGGCTTTCCTGCTGATGAGAGCTTCACCTA
>NC_069010.1:8554667-8555268 GCF_001194135.2 Octopus bimaculoides
TATATA
Source organism: Octopus bimaculoides (assembly GCF_001194135.2). Lineage (NCBI taxonomy): Eukaryota > Metazoa > Mollusca > Cephalopoda > Octopoda > Octopodidae > Octopus > Octopus bimaculoides. The sequence continues at coordinate 8,554,674 of NC_069010.1, forward strand.
TATATATATATATATATATATATATAAATTTACGTAAATGTTGAATGCTCAACACTGCATTGGTGGATATAATTTCTTTATTTGTGAATTAAGGCTACCATGTGGTTTCATGTTAAGGAAAGTAATGTCTTAACAATTTTTCTAGCTGACCACATGGAGAAAGTTGTTTGCCTCCATTTTGGAAAGCACAACCTATATGTATATATAGTTGTGTCTGTAATGTGTATATGTGTCACCGTGGTTGCAATCTTCGCATTTCTACAGACGTGTGTATGTGTCTTTATCGATGTGCATATGCGTCTAATATGTGTGTGTATTTCTCTAGGTATGTGTATGTTCCTGTAGTTATATGCTTGTGTGTGTGTATAGATACACATAGAAATATCTATCTCAGTAGTTCTATATATGCTTGCACATGTGTGTGTATATATATATATGTGTTGTGCGTGAGAAGACCCGGCAAGCCAAGTAAGATCGTTGCCAGTGCCCCTGGACTGGTTCTTGTGCGGGTGGCACATGAGATGCACCATTTTGAGCGTGGCCGTTGCCAGTACCGCCTGACTGGCTCCTGTAGGATTTTCGAGCGAGATCGTTG
>NC_069010.1:8555612-8556638 GCF_001194135.2 Octopus bimaculoides
ATGTATATATGTATATATATGTATATATAAATATCTATATATATACACACATGTGTGTGTGGGTGGGTATTGCTGTGTGTATATATATATATATATATATAGATGTGTTCATGTATTTTAATAGATATGTGTGTATATTGATGTATGCGTATGTATGTGGGTGTGTGTGTGTATGTATGCATGTATGTATTTGTGTAGGTTTATGCATGTGTGTAGGTAGATGCATGTATGTGTCTATATATATATATGTGTGTATGTGTGCGTGTATGAATCTGTGTAGGTGTATGAATCTGTGCGTGTGTGTATAGATGTGTGTATATGTGTGTGTTAATATGCATGTGTTTGTGCGTGCAAGAAAGCAGCCAACCAAACTTAACTTTACGCTTCAAACACAACAACTGACCTAAATACCATCAGCACCACCACCATGATGATGATGGTGATGGTGATGATGATAATGGTGGTGGTGGCGATGGTGGTGGTGGTGGTGGCGATGGTGGTGGTGGCAGTGGTAGCGATGGTGGTGGTGATGATAGTGGTGGCAACGGCAATGATGACAATGACAGTGATGTTGATGGTGGTGATGTTGATGGGGGATGCTGACGACGGTGATGATGATGATGGTGTTGACGATAACAAAATGACCGTGGTGATTAATTATGATGGTAACGACGTTGATGATGATGATGATGATGATGATGATGATGATGATGATGATGATGATGGTGATAATCCTCTTCCTCATCATCATCATCATCATCAGCAACAATATGAACTTCACCACCACCACCACTGTGATCATCATCATCATCATCATCATCATCATCACCAGCCCTCTCCTCCCCCAATCTAACCACGACCCTATGCACCACCACTGCCAACACCACCACCGCCGCCGCCGCCGCCACCATCACTGTGTGAGAATCCCTGCCACCTCCCCCCCTACACCACCATCATGGTTTCTTCTACACCTTGCCCAACCATCAGAATCACCCTCATCTTACTAACTTCACCATCACCATCACT
>NC_069010.1:8557571-8560318 GCF_001194135.2 Octopus bimaculoides
CTCACACATATGAATGTGTGTGTGTGTGTATGTATATGACTGCGTGTGTAAAAGTGCTGGCACCATTGCGTGTATGGGCATATGAAAACTAATGTATGTCCGTATGCATGTGTGTGTGTGTGTGTGTGTGTGTGTGTGTGTGTGTGTGTGTATACCTTCGGTTAAAAGTTTGTGCGTGGGTATGTGTGTGTTCGTGTTTAGGTGTTCACATGCCTGTATGTGCGCGCGTATGTGTGTGGGGGTGGGGTGGGAGGACAGAGTAAGTGAGTGAGGTGCGGATGGTGCGAGTGAGTGTGAGTGTGAGCGTGAGTGAAGAGGGTGTGAGTGAGAGCGTGGAGCGTGGAGTGTGATTAAAGAACTAGAGTCTCAGAATCAGACAACAGCACCAAAGAACAACAGCTGTGGAAAACAACAAAAAACAACAATAACAGAAACTACAACAACAACAACAACAACAGCATCAACAACAACAACAGCAACAACAACAACAACAACAACAACAGCAACAACAGCAACAACAACCACAAGAAACAGTGGAAGCCAACTAAGGGATCATTACATGGACAATTGGATTGCTAGAAATAGCAGTTAAATTTCTTTGAAATCGCATACTAGTGCCTTGGAAACCAGAAGGATTATTTCATTGAGGATAATCTTGTATTATACGACTGGATTAAGAGTTTGTTTTGTCATCGAGAATGTTTGGTAGTGCTTAAGACATTGGACAATGTCGTCTCAGAGAATCTATGGATGAATGCTAGAGGGGAAAAGACAATAACGGAAAGAAAGATAAGGGTATGAGCTGGGATGGTCATGGCCGGAGTGTCATAGTTCTGTTGGATTCGGAGCTGAGGAGATAGGAGTTTATAAAAAAAGGTGAAGAATAACGGGGATAATAATAATAATAATAAGAAGAAGAAGAGCAACAACATCAACACGGTCGTTGCTACACTGCAAACACCAACACAAACTGTAACATCGCCACCGCCTACGACAACACTACCCATACCACTGGTGCTACCACCAACTCTACCAACATAAACAGCAACACTGTTAGCAGAACAACCACCACTGCCAGTAACACCGCGGTAACAACTACCAACATCACTGCCACCACCACCACCACCACTACTACGACTACCAACACTACCACCACCAAACACTTGTACTACCACCACCACTACAATCAGCAACAACAACGACAATACCATTGAAACCATCGCTACTATCACCCCCACCACCATAAGGAAGTGAATATTAATACTACCTCCACCACCACAACCTACTACTACAACAATATCAATACTACCTCTACTACCACCACCAACACCATCACCACCACCACTACCACCGCCATCCACATCACTGCCGCCACCACAACATCAATACCACCTACCACCACAGTAGCAACAACACTAACCACCTCAAAAAAGAATGTTAACGATGGTAATATAGTATTAATTAAGACTTTAAAACAAGACGAAACAGCAGTGAAGCAGATGAGTTGTTATTGACAGTCATGCTGACCACCGTCCACCTTGTCCAACCGACGAGACAAACTGACCTTACGTGCACGGATAATCAATACTCTACGTCAGCGTCAACGAAAACGTTGAAATCCGACGGCAGATTTTGCCGTCGTTGCCGTCGTCGTCGCTGTAGTCGCCATATCTTCCTGAAGTACCGTCATTATAAACCCAATGGATGTTACACCACCAATGGCCTCGTCGTCGCTACCTCCCAGGCCATCATCCCCTCTGACGGGGTCACCATCTCCACCCAGGGTACCGTCACCCCTGGCAGTTTCACCGTCACTACCCACGGTGTCTTTCTCATTGGTGGACTCGGACTCACCGTCAACACCTGGGACAGCATCGTCATTGACAGGCTCTCCATCATCACCCACAGCGCCGTCCCCACCGACAGGGTCACCTATGTCACCCCCGATGACATCTTCATCACGGGCGGAGTCAATACCGTCACTGCCCAGCCCGTCATTGCCGGTGATGGCGTTGCCAATGACATTACCACAAGAGGAGTCGACACAGACGCCATCATCCTCACCGCCAATAACACCAGTACATGCACCACGTCCAACGACATTGCCTCTAGCCCCACGGTCGACAGTGCCACAAGTACCGTCACCATTGACGGTATCACCAACGCCATCACCACAACCGTCACCACAGCCGTCGCCAAAGCGATCATCAAAATTCTTCCTACGCCCATCTCCTCAGCGGTCCCCACGGGCGAGCCGTTCAGCACAGAAGAGCCCATCACCACAGGCGAGCCCATCGCCGCGGGCGTCCCCATCCCCACAGGTGTCCCCAACGACGTCACCCTGCTCGTCTCCTCAGCTGTCACTCACGTTGCCGCCACGGCCTCCTCATGCGCTGTCGCGGCTCTCGCCTCGGCTGTGGTCAAAGGCACGCTTTCTTTCCCCTTCCAATTCTACCCCATCCCTTTATCCACAGTCCCCTGGAACAGCATTAAATAGACGAGGATACCTTCGGGATTTGTCTAACAAGAAAGTTAAGGTAAGGCACCAACAGTTATATCTTTTATTTTGTTTTGTAAATGCATATATTCACACAAACACGCACATTATATATATGTACATGCAGGTATATATGTGCATAGATATGTATGTTTATGCATGTATATGCATGCATATATGTGCATACATATGTATATATACGTGTGTGTGTGTGTGCATGTATACATATATATATATATATATATATATA
>NC_069010.1:8563536-8565852 GCF_001194135.2 Octopus bimaculoides
CAGACAACGGAAGGAACACATAGGAAAACAGATACAGTTGTTGGTGCCTTGGATTATATATATATATATATATATATATATATATATATATATATTCTAGAGTACGTTCTGCCTTATCTTCGAAACATCTAGTTAGAATAGAGGCAGCTGACGAAGGATTAATTCCAAGTTTGACTGTAACTGGCACCCCAGAGAGCTGTACCAGGTTTCCATCAGATTTTGGCTTGATTCCTATGGCTGGATTCTCTTCCTAACATGCCCTTCCTAGCGCCATCCACTCCAAGAGAGTAGTGGGTGCCATTTATGCGTCACCGGCATGGGTGCTTTTATGTGCCACCAGTACTGGTCACAACTACAATTATTTCACTTGACAAATACTGAGGGTAATTAACTAAACCCTCTTCTCATAAAGCTACTGGCTTTATGCCGAAAGTGGAAGCAGTTTACTCTTTCATTTGTTTCTATCATTTGGCTGCAGCCATGCTGGAGCACTGCCTGTAGTCGAACAAATCGACACAAGGACATATTCTCTGAAAGCCTAGTACTTATTCTATCAGTCTCTTTTGCTAAACAGCTAAGTTACGGGGAACGTAAACACACCAGCATCAGTAGTCAAGCAGTGGTGGGGGACAAACACAGACATACAAACATACACACACGCATATATACATATATATATATGATGGGCTTCTTTCAGTTTCCGCCTACCGAATCCACTCACAAGGATCTGGTTGGTCCGAGGGTAGAGTAGAAGACACTTGCCCAAGGTGCCACGCAGTGGGACTGAACCCAGAACCATGTGGTTGGTAAGCAAGCTACTTACCACACAGCCACTCCTGCGTTGTTGTTATTATTATTATTATGACCATAATGATGTTGATGCTGCTATTTTTAGCAGTCCCATGTGATGTACTACTGCACTGCTTACTGTGCCTCCCCACTTTGACGTAGGGGTGTGGTACGTATGCATGTCACTGTCCTTTGAGAATATTGCTTTGTGTTTGCTGCAGCAGATTTGTCTTTGATTGTTTTTTCTCTGATGTTTTAGTTGTGTTTTTTTGTTTTGTTGTGTGGTTTACAGTCTGAAGTTATATCTTTTAGTCCTTGAGGTGTGTGTACATGAGTGTATATTTATGCATAAGGTTCTTACATATATTTACACAGATGTGCATGCACATACATGCACTCTGTAAGGTTGCGAGTTCAATTCCCGGCAACGCGTTGTGTCATTGAGCAAGACACTTTATTTCACATTGCTCCAGTCCACTCAGCTGGCAAAAATGAGTAGTACCTGTAATTCAAAGGGGGCCAGCCTTGTCACACTCTGTGTTGTGCTGAATCTCCCTGAGAACTAGCCTGTATGGTATGGCTAAGCCAAAATGGTTTTTTGTATTCTTCCTTTCTACTTGGAGAGTTTAGATTTAGTTATAAAAATATTTCCTTCTGTTTAAATGTAATTTCATTAAATTTCTATATCTTTGAGCAGCTGAAGATTGCTCTACATTTTACATTTGATATAATTAACGTTCACATTGCTTAATTAAATGGAGTCGCATGAAACAATCGTACTACATTAACTTTGAATATCCTTGTTGCTTATTTTGATTTTAATCACCTTATTTTGAAACTATGGATAATACCGTACTAAATTCTGGTGCCTAAACTTAAGTACCATATTCACCTGAATCTAGATTTATATATATATACATATATATATATGTATATGTTTGTGTGTCTGCATGTGTCCCCCCAACATCACTTGACAATCGATGCTTGTGTGTTTACGTCCTTGTAACTTAGTAGTTCGGCAAAAGTGAATGATAGAATAAGTACTAGGCTTACAAAGAATACATCCTGAGGTTGATTTGTTTGACTAAAAGCGATGCTGCAGTCAAATCACTGAAACAAATGAGTGAATAAAACAATCGCTAACCACTACACACATTTTTTTCTCTGCTTGTTTCTTTCTGTTGAAGAGCGTAGGCTCGAAATGTTAAAGACTTTTTCAATTCCCGAGCGTTAAACTAATACATCTATTTGTTTCCTACACCACCTGTCTTTTGTCTGTTGTTTTTTTTCGTAAATTCTCCCATATATATATATATATATATATATGACGAGAGAGAGAGAGAGAGTCAGGTGGGATGGTTCAAGGCTGGAGTGTCTTTGATGAGGGGCGATCTCAGAGTAGACATCAATAACTACAAGAATAACAATGCCAATAACAGCAACACCATGACCACCACCACCAACAACAACAACTACTACTACTACAACAATAACTACAACAGCACACCACACCACCATCACTGCCAC
>NC_069010.1:8567374-8571024 GCF_001194135.2 Octopus bimaculoides
CTACTACTACTACTACTACTACTACAATAACTACAACAACAGCACACCACCATCACTGCCACCACGACAACCACCACCACCGCCGCTGTTCCATATCTGTTTCATATCTGTTCCATATCTGTTTCATATCTGTTCCATATCTGTTTCATATCTGTTTCATATCTGACTGATACATAAAAGTATTGGGTGTGCGTGTGTGTGTGTGTGTGCGTACGAGATGTCCGTGTGCATTAATGTTTGAATAGCTATCAGGATACATAGTTACACAGCCACACAAGTACGTATACACACACACGCATACATATATATATATACATATATATCTACGTATATGTGTGTGTATGTGTGTGTGTGTATATATATATATATATATATATATATATGTATATATATCCATATATATATAGACATAAATATATATACATACATATATTTGTCTATATGTGTATATATGTATACATATGTGTATATATATATATGTGTGTATATATATATATATATATATATATATATATATATATATATATATATATATATATATATACCTGCATACATATATACATATATGGGTGTGTGTATATATATACATACATACACGCACATATTTGTATATATATATATATATATATATATATACATATATATATATACATATATATATATATACACATATATATATATACGCATATATATATATATATATGTGTGTGTGTGCATGTATATATATATATATTTGTGTGTGTGTATATGTGAAATATACACGCGTGCACATTTTGATGAATGGGTTGGCATGAAACTCAAACCCCCTAAGTCACTGCAACCCCCGATAAGAGATATAAACACCATCCTTAATGTATTAATTTCTGTTTTGTTTTGTCTGTAGAAGGTGCATGGCTTAGCGGTTAGGGTATTCGGCTCGTGATGGTAAGGTTGTGCGCTTGATTCCTGTCCTCGCTCCAGTTTGCTCAGCTGGTAAAAATTAGTTGCACCTGTAATTCTGTCGTATATATGTATATATATATATATATATATATATATATATATATATATATATATATATATATATATATATATATATATATATATATATATGTATGTGTGTGTGTGTATATGTTTGTGTGTCTGTGTTTGTCCCCCCCAAATCGCTTGACAACCGATGCTGGTGTGTTTACGTCCCTGTAACTTAGCGGTTCTGCAAAAGAGAGACTGATAGAATAAGTACTAGGCTTACAAAGAATAAGCTCCGGGGGTCGATTTGCTCGACTAAAGGCGGTGCTCCAGCATGGCCACAGTCAAAGGACTTAAACAAATAAAGAGAGTAATTGTTGCTGTTCAAAGTAACCCCAAATCAGGGGTTACTTTGAACAGCAATGTTTTTTTTTTTATTTATGTTCAAAAGCTGAATATGTTATTTGGAGGGATAAATTTCCATCAACTGTAAGAGTTGCTTTTAAGTGCTGGAAGTGCGAGGATACTTCTGTGGCACTTATGCATGCTCTGGATCTTTCGATATTTTGGCACAGGTATGACACTAATTGGGATTTAAGGCAGCAGGCTGGCAGAAACGTTAGCACACCAGGCGAAATACTTAACAGTATTTTATCTGTCTTTACGTTCTGAGTTCAAATTCAGCCAAAGTCAAGTTTGCCTTTCATCCTTTCGGGGGTCGATAAATTAAGTACCAGTTGCGTACTGGGGTCGACCTAATTGACTGGACCCCCCTCCCCGAAAATTTCAGGCCTTGTACCTAGAATAGAAAAGAATACTAATTGGGATTTGTCTTGCTTTAAAAATGAATTCGACCATTGAGCTGAAGGAAAATTGTCTTTTAAATTGCGTTACTGTGCGACCTTGAGCTGTGATATAAAGAGGAAACGAAATATTATATTTTGTTCAAAGTAACCCAATTTCATGGTTCTTTCCTCATGGGCCCCACACAATGTCTGGCCAGTTGTGTTTTAACTTCAAAGCTATTCTAATGCATGTATATATGTGTGTGTACACATGTAAGTATGTGTGTGAGTATACCTGAATGAATGTGTATGTATGTGTACATGTGTGTGTGTAATGTATGCATACGCATGTGTAAATATGTGTGTATATATGCATGTTTGTATGTGTGCGTACACATCTGTGCCTGCATGTGTGTGTGAGTGCCTGTACGTATGTATATATGCCTATATGTGCAAGTGTATGTGTCTGTATAGGTATGCATGTCTGTGTGTCTGTGAGCGAGTGTGTGTATGTCTGCTCCTCTTCTTAGTCATGTGATCGCTGTCATCTTTAATCAGCCTAATTATTTTGACAAATGACACGTAAAGTAAAAGAAAATAAAAGCAATGAAATTTCTGTGATGTTAGCTACAGAGATGGCCACGTATTGTCAAGACATTTTTTCCCAACTGAATTCACTGCAGCATGCAAAAGAAGCCTTTCTAACTTAATTAATAATCAAGCTATCATCATCATCATCATCATCATTTAATGTCCGTTGTCCATGCTGGCATGGGTTGGATGGTTCGACCACAGCTGGTAAGCTGCACCAGGCCCCAGTCTGATTTGGCATGGTTTTCTACGGCTGGATGCCCTTCCTAGCGCCAACCACTCCAAAAGTGTAATGGGTTCTTTTATGTGCCAGTTGGGTGACACCAGTATCTGCTGCCATGACTACGATTTTACTCGGTTTGATGGGTCTTCTTCTCAAGCAAAGCATAACGCCAAAGGCCTCGGTCATTTGTCATTGCCTCTGTGAGGCCCAACACTCAAAAGGTGCTTTTCATGTGCCACCAGCATTGGTCACTGTGCCTCCATTAGACCCAATGCTCACAAATTTGCTTTTTACCTGTCACCGGCACAGGTGCCAGTTATGAAAATATGTTCTAAGGTCGATTTGTTTGACTAAAACTCTTTAAGGTAGTGCTCCAGCATGGTCAGGTCACTGCCAAATGACTGAAACAAGTAAAATGAAATAATAAAACCAAAATGTCTTTTTATCTTTTATTGTTCACTTGTTTCAGTCACTAGACTGTGGCCATGCTGGGGCACCGCCTCGAAGTATTTTAGCCAAATGAATTGACCCCCACTACTTAATTCTTTTGCTAAATCTGGTATTTATTTTACCAGTTACTTTTACTGAACTGCTAAGTTACAAGGACATAAACTGTTTTACTATAACCATATTTATATATGTATGTTATGCGTGCACATGATAATGAATTATTTGATTCTAAATCTGAGGAGTTTCTTAGAGGAGAAATCTTACATGTTTATCCTACATGTATGTACAACTTTGTAACTCCTGTTAGCAAATGGAACATGTGTAATGGTGAACAAATAATACAACAATGTCTTCTTACAATTTCCTATTTTGATATATATATATGTATGTATATATATATATATATATATATATATGTTTGCATACATGCATGCAAGCACACACACACACACACACACACACAACAAGGTGAGTCAGAAAATATTAGAATTGAAAACTTCATTACTTTTAACTCAACCGACCTATGTATGTGTGTGTAAGTATGTGTACACACATACATATATGTATATATATATATATATGTGTAAATATATATATGAATATACATATATATATATGTAAATATATATATGTATATATATATATATATATAT
>NC_069010.1:8577727-8583687 GCF_001194135.2 Octopus bimaculoides
TATATACATACACACACACACACACACGTGTGTGTGTTTGTGTGTGTAGACATAAGTCTGAATGTGTGCCAGCCTGGAACATTGCTGTTGAACGGTATATATATATATATACACATTTATGATATACAGTATATATATATATATATAGATAGATAGATAGATAGATAGATAGATAGATAGATAGATAGATATGTATGCATGCAAGTATGTTATACTAATTGAAATTACAGAACTGTTTTCTCATGAACATTCTTCTATCCTCTATTATTTTGTCATACATCCACATAATATTGTACACATTTCCTGTTCATATTTTCAATTATACTCTTGTACCCTTCCACCCTCATCGTTTTCTCTTCCGTATCCACCCTTTTCACCTCTTCTCCTTCCTTTCTTCACTTCCGTAATTGTTCCAGTTTAAGTTTTTTTAGGTTACATATCTTAAATACATTCACTTCCGCTATGACCGTAAGAAAACAGCAGACCATCTCCCATCTCTGGAAGTACGAAAATCTGAGTTTCATGCTTAATTAATATAGGTAATTAATGTACCAATTAGCATTATGGCCAGCATCATGTATGACATCTGATAGCATTAGTAACAGGAAGAGACTCTGGCTGTGAAAACATGCTTCGTTGACATGTAGCTAATCCCCTAAACAAGATGGTTCTCAACCATTTTTTTACCTCTAGACCCCTTCGATTACTATTTCATTCTGGTGGACCCTCATAGCCATTCAATGTTTAAAAACTAGTTTTACAGAAACTTCTTTCCGAATTCCTAGTTTCTTTTATTTGTTTCAGTTGTTTGACTGTGGCCATGCTGGAGCACCGCCTTCAGTCAAACAAACTGACCCCAGGACTTATTCTTTGTAAGCCTAGTACTTGTTCTATCGGCCTCTTTTGTCGAACCACTAAGTTACAGGGACGTAAAAGCACCCACTACACTCTCTGAGTGGTTGGCATTAGGAAGGGCATCCAGCTGTAGAAACTCTGCCAAATTTAGATTGGAGCCTGGTGTTGCCATCCGGTTTCACCAGTCCTCAGTCAAATCGTCCAACCCATGCTAGCATGGAAAGCAGACGTTAAACGATGATGATGATATATACATACATGTATGTATAAATATATATGTACATATATATTGTGAAGGCATATAGCTTAGACGTTAGGGTATTCAGCTCGTGTTAATATTGGCATAATGTCCCTCCCAAGACAGAACGAAATTTGCTTCAACACATGAATTCACATCAAGAATCTTGCGAATCAGATACAAAAACGATGTATGTGTGCGTATTTGTATATATCTATATATATGTAGGTATATATGAATATATATATATATGTATGCATCTGAGTGGTTGGCATTAGGAAGGGCATCCAGCTGTAGAAACTCTGCCAAATTAGATTGGAGCCTGGTGTTGCCATCCGGTCTCACCAGTCCTCAGTCAAATCGTCCAACCCATGCTGGCATGGAAAGCGGACGTTAAACGATGATGATGATGATGATGATGATGATGATGAATTACGCGTGTGTGAGTAGATGTGTATGAAATATGTGCATGTGTGAGTGTGTGCGTATATGTAAATATGAATATGTGTGCGAGTGTGTATATATGTAAATATGAATATGCATGTGTGTGTGTATATATATATATATATATATATGTTGATGTGTATAGATATACTATGGGTGTATTTACATATATATATGTGTGTGCGCGCACGAGCAAGAATACACACCACTCACGCACACTGAAGTACAAACAGGGAATTGGTAGCACCATTCAATCCACGTCTCCAGTATTCTTCGTGAAACCTCTTTCTACACAGCCTTCTTTCAATGTTACAATATTATTCAGTTTGTAATAAAAGACTATAACTTGAATATGTTTACACTAAACCTAGAACTATGAATAACAAACTATAAACCAGAAAATCTAAACAACTTAGATTTCTGATAAGACCATATGAATCTTGACTAAAAAAAAAAAAAAACTTACAGTAAATGTGTTCAAAGTAAATATTTGTGTTTATTTATGGCAGTAAATTATAAATATATATATATATATATATATATATAAAGGCGGCAAGTTGGCAGAAACATTAGCATGCTGGGCGAAATGCTTAGCGGTATATCGTCTGCCGTAATGTTCAGAGTTCAAATTCCGCCGAGGTTGACTTTACCTTTCATCCTTTCGGGGGTCGATAAATTAAGTACTAGTTACGCACTGGGGTTGATGTAATCGACTTAATCCCTTTGTTCTTGTTTGTCCCCTCTATGTTTAGCCCCCTTGTGGGCAATAAAGAAATAAGAAACGTTAGCACGCCGGGCAAAATGCTTAGCAGTATTTCATCTGTCTTAAACATTCTGAGTTCAAATTCCGCTGAGGTCAACTTTGCCTTTCATTCTTCTTTTGGGGTTGATAAATTAAGTACCGGTTATGCACTGGGGTCGATGTAATCGACTTAATCCCTTTGTCCTTGTTTGTCCCGTCTATGTTTAGCCCCTTGTGGGCAATAAAGAAATAAGAAGGCATAAGCAATTTATTACCCACAAATTTTAACAAAAAAATCTTATATGCCCCACGCCAAAAGGGCCATTTGGATCCTGGTTGATAACTGCTGCTTTAGTTGGATAAATCGATCCCAGTACATTTAGTCTGGTGCTTATTCTATTGAACTCTGTTTGCTGAACTGCTCCATTATGAGGATGTAAACAAACCAACACAGGTTGTCTAGTGCTAGTGAGGGACAAAGTCAAATATATTTACAAACACACATGATGAGCTTCTTTCAGTTTCCATCTACCAAATCCACTCACAAGACTTTGGTTGACCCGGGGCTATAGTAGAAGACATAAATACTCCCAAACTGCCATGCAATGGGATTGAACCTGGACCACATGATTGAGAAACAAACTTCTTAAACACAAAGCTGTCCCTGCACCAATATCAATTTCCAAAAATCTATATCTGAAACTTAGATTGGACGCCAGGTCTGTAAATTCTTCTTGAACCTTCAGCGGAAGCTATTTTACCTGTTCTGTTGCTGTAATATAGGAAACCTGGAGCCATTATAACATACAGGTGTCTGCGTCTGATAGAAAATATTTGTGGAAATGGTTTGTTTTTTTCTCTCTCTCCATACCTACCAAATGCTTCATTATAATCTGGTTTATCAATTAAAATCTGCTTATTTTAAACTATTTTCACAGACTAAAATCATCAGTGTATGTAAGAAAACAAACAAAATAAAACAATTCAAATTTAAAATTTTGTACAGCATGGTTTTTTTCGTAAGCTTTATCATTTTCACGAACGCTTAAATTTCAATTTTTCCTGCCCCCACCACCTGTAGCAGAAATCTTTATTCTGTTGTTCCCCACCCCTGAAGTTTCTCACTTATGTCAGTATCTCCCAAACAATGTTAATAAAAAGGCATAACAAACATCCAGAACATTGCTACTTCTCCACTTTGTGTGGCCACAGATCTGGTACAATGGACATTGGGACTATAATACCAGAGGAAAGAATTACAAGCGGGGTACCCAAGTGCGACCCACTGAGGGTAACTCATTGGCAAAAATATGTTGATTGTAATGGTACTTACTTTAAAATTTCTGGATTTCTGGATTTCTCTCTCTGGAATAAAATTTCTGGATTTCTCTCTCTTTTACTCTTTTACTTGTTTCAGTCATTTGACTGCGGCCATGCTGGAGCACCACCTTTAGTTGAGCAAATCGAATCCCAGGACTTATTCTTTGTAAGCCTAATACTTATTCTATCGGTCTCTTTTGCCGAACCGCTAAGTTACAGGGACGTAAGCACACCAGCATCAGTTGTCAAGCGATGTTGGGGGGACAAACACAGACATATACACACACATACATATATATATATACACATATATACGACGGGCTTCTTTCAGTTTCCGTCTACCAAATCCACTCACAAGGCTTTGGTCAGCCCGAGACTATAGTAGAAGACACCTGCCCAAGGTGCCACGCAGTGGGATTGAACCCAGAACCATGTGGTTGGTAAGCAAGCTACTTACCACACAGCCACTCCCACACCTGTTGTTGAACTATATTGTGATGAGTTTCCTGTTTCAAAACGTTGTTTACTTTTTACTCAGCCTGATAGTTGGATAATGTTCATAGTCCCAGCAGCTCTCTCCAAGTCAAGGCCATGACTTCACTGCATTGAGGGGTCACAACCCTGGTAATATGGACATTTGATTCGAATATTACAGGAAAGAATTGCAACATAGATTCTTCAAGCAGAGCCAACTGGCAAGAGACCCAAGGGTAGGCCAAGAACGAGATGGTTGGTTAATATCCATACCCTCAGTGGGTCACACTTGGGTATCCAGCTACAAAATATAATGACTGTTGCTTCTGGTCGGATCCTGTGGCTGATAGAATAAGTACCAGGCTTACAAAGAATATGTCCCAGGGTTGATTTGTTTGACTAAAGGCGATGCTCCAGCATGACCACAGTCAAATGACTGAAACAAATGAAAGAATAAAAGGGTTCCAGTTGATCCGATCAATGGAACAGCCTGCTCGTGAAATTAATGTGCAAATGGCTGAGCACTCCACAGACACATGTAATCATCATCATCATTGAATGCCTATTTTCCATGCTGGCCTGGAATTAGATTGACCTCAGTACACAACTGGTACTTAATATATCGACCTCGAAAGGATGAAAGGCAGAGTTGACCTCAGCAGAATTTGAACTCAGAACATAAAGACAGGTGAAATACCATGAAGTATTTTGCTCCGCGTATATATTCTTTTCTACTGTAGGCACCAGGTCAGAAATTTTTTAGGGGGAAGTGGGACCAGTCAATTAGACCGACCCTAGTACACAACTGGTACTTAATATATTGACTCCGAAAGGATGGAAAGGTAAAGTCGACCCAGTGTGTATATTGCTAAAGGTATCAGTCATCTGTTATAGCTTCCTTGAGGCCCAATGCTTCGAAAGTACTTTTTACATGACACCAGCATTGATCACATTGCTTCTGTGAGGCCCAACGCTCGACAGATGCTTTGATGATGATGACACATACACACACACACACACACTTGACGGGTTTCCATTTACTTTCTGTAAACTAAATCCACTCACAAGGCACAGGTCAGCCTAAGGCTGTAGAAGAAGACACCTGCCTAAAATTTTGTGCTCTGGAATTGAACCTGAGGCTACATACTTGTGAAGTGATGTTCTTATCTATACGATCATACTTGTGTTAATGACTACCAAGTCAATAATTTTAATTGCATCTTGTATTACGGCACTTAACATTGAAGACATTCCTGTAACCTCTAATGCGTCTCAAGGAATTAAGCAACAAAGAATGCAGTAAGTGCATTACTTGCAGATTTAATTTTGGCTCGGAATCTTATGTTCTTTTTCTCCACCATTGATACTTTTGTGAACACCAACATCATTTATTCCACTCTGGAGCTACTTCCTTTAAAAAAAAAGATAAAGGTCCACTTCAAATGTGTTGTTAGCAGAGTTCCGTCGATCTTTACGCTCCGAGTTCAAATTCCACTGGGGTCAACATTGCCTTTCGTCCTTTTAGGATTGATAAAATAAACTGTGTGCAGGGGTCAGTGTAATCAAATTAGCCCCACCCAAAGAACAGCTGGCACTGTGCTAAAATTTGAAACCAATAAAAATGGTAAGCTGGTAGAATCGTTAGCGCACTGGGCAAAAGGCTTAGCAGTATTTCACCTGTCTTTATGTTCTGAGTTCAAATTCCACTGAGGTCAACACTGATTACAGAATGAAAAAAAAAACAACTTTATTATTAAAATAACTTGATTTGAATGAATCCAACAAATAATAATAATAATAATTAGAATAATAATCATTTCGACTAAAGGCCCAAGGCCTGAAATTTTGGCGGAGGGAACCAGTCGACTACAATGCCCCCCCCCCCCC
>NC_069010.1:8583865-8585041 GCF_001194135.2 Octopus bimaculoides
GTGCATAACTGGTAATTAATTTATTGATCCCGAAAGGATGAAAGGCAAAGTCAACCCTGGTGGCATTTGAACTCCAAACGTGAAGACAGACGAAATAGTGCTAAGCATTACGCCTGGTGTGCTAATGATTCTGCCAGCTCACCACCTCACTAACAACAGATACAACAATATTGCCACACCTGGGGATGATTGCATAGTTAACGAGCTGGAAAAGATGGTAAAATACAGACTACTAAAAGATGAACTGGCAAGAACATAAAATCAAGTGTGTATCGTTCAAAAACACAATGTATTTCCTTGGTCAGGCATTGAACCCAGGATCTTGCAGTTGTGAGTACGATACTGTAAGCATTAAGCCATGTGCCTGTGTCTGCAATCCATTTATAACAGAGATTCTTTGCCAATCATGTGTAGCTTCTTAACATTTGTAATTAAGTATACAGCTTAATCGGAGACTCTCAAGTATTTGGTTTCTTAGAATTATTGTAGGTTTTCCATTAAAAAGCTCCACAAAAACAAATCATTTTTGTACTCTCCCAAATTCCAGGAATCTTTCGAAAATATGGTAAACATTTTCCTGTGTGATAAGCATATGTAGTATTAAGACGTCTTTTATATTTAGCAGGCTTCATACTTCCATTTACCAAAAATATTCACTACCAATTAAACAGACTGGATGGTGCTTTTCTTGCCCAAGAGCGAAAGTAAATCCAATTAATAACACGAGAACTCAGAGAGCACAAGCCTCCGCCAACGCAACATTAACGTCAATGATTATTAAAACGAGAATATCTGAAATAAACTCGATGGCATTCAAAAGTTAAGTGAAAAAAAAAACAGGAAAAATAATCCAGAATCCTTGTCCGGTACTGGATTGATCCTAAAATCTAATCAGCTCGTGCCAGTCACGAGGCCAAACATCCCTGAAAGTTTCATCCGAATCCATCCAGCAGTTCTTGAGATGTCCATGGACAAACAAACGCGACTGAAAACAATACCTCCGCCTTAGCAGAGGTAAAAATTCTTTTAATCAAGCAGTTATGTCAAGTGGACATAACTGTTTTATTAACTGGCGTACAGGGTGTTTGGGCTGAATTTACTCTTTACTCTTTTACTTGTTTCAGTCATTTGACTGCGGCCATGCTGGAGCACCGCCTTTTAGTCGAGCAAATCGAC
>NC_069010.1:8585656-8586876 GCF_001194135.2 Octopus bimaculoides
ATATATATATATATATATATATATATATATATATATATATATATATATACATATATGTATGTATGTATGTATTTGTCATGTTTATATGCACACGCATACAAGCACATGTATGTATGTCTCCATTTCCAGGTATTTTTGCATAAACACTTATAACAGCCACACACACACCTTTGTACACATCTCACTCTGTTGTATAAATATAACAACACACCTCTATATACACACTTCACCGTGCTCTATAAATACACGTCAGCCAATTCTCCACGCAGTGGAGTCGAATTTCACTGAGGATTTCGGTGGTGTGATGTTGCTGCTTGCTGATGGCGGCGGCGGCGGCACTGACGGCAGTGGAGGTGGTGCTGGTGGTGGAGATAATGGTGGTGGTAGTGGCGGCGGGGATGGGTGTGGTTGTGGGTGGAGGTGTGTGTGATGATGGTGGGTGAGTATGGTAGCGGTGGTGGTGTGAAGATGTTGCTCTGAAGATGATGGAATTGATGGTGTTGGTGATGATGATGATGATAGTGATGGTGGAGGTCATGGCGGTTGTGATGATGATGGCAGCGGTGGTTGCGGATCTGACGACAATGATGACGATAATAGTGATGATGATGATGATGATGATGGTAGTGATGGTGGTATTGATGCTGATGGTGATGGTGATGATGTTGCTGACAATGATGGGGGTGGAGATGAGCGGAGGAGGTGTGTTCATGTCGGTGGAGTGATGTTGCTTCTGTTGATGATGAAAATGGTGGTGGTGGTGGTGGTGGTGGTGGTGGTATGGTGATGATGAAGGTGGTTCGACCACCCCCACCCCCACACAGTATTGTTTTTGTTTGTATGTATAGGTGGTGGTGGTAGTGTCATGTTGACAGTGATGATGATGAAGATGATGATGATGATGACGATGCGGTGGTGATGGTGGTGGTGGCGGCAGAGGTGAAGGTGACACTGTGATGTTGGTGGTGGGGGTGATAAATTTCAGTGATGCTGTTGTTAGCAATGCTGAAAACATTGATGATGACGGGGATGATGATAATGATGATGATGGTCATGGCATTGATGGAGCTGATGATGATGATGATGATGATGACAGCGATGAGGATGATTATGATGACGATGATGATAATGATGGTCAACTTTGCCTTTCATCCTTTCGGGGTTGGCAAATTAAGTACCAGTTGCGTACTGGGGTCGATCTAATTGACTGCCCCCCCCCC
>NC_069010.1:8586927-8590593 GCF_001194135.2 Octopus bimaculoides
AACATTTCAAGCCTTGTGCCTATACTAGAAAGGATTATCATCATTATTACTGAGTGACAGAGCAGTGCGTATTTTACACTGGGGTAAAATATACAAAGCCCAGTATACCCTTCATGACTACCCATCTGATAAGGGTACACCAGGTATTATTATTACCATTATTATTATTATTATTATTATTATTATTATTATCATCATCATCATTATTGTATTACCTGTTGCTATGCTGCTGGGTAATAATCTAGGCAAGATGAAATAGATCCTTCAACAAAAAGCTACTACAATTATCAAATTCATATGCTCAACAACAACCTGTTGTTTTTTTTTCTTGAAACAAATTTTTATTCTGTCTTTCACACACACACTCTCTCTCTCTCTCTCTCTCTCTGTCGTATTTTTCGCTCATCAACAACCTGTTATTAGAGTGAAAGTCTTTTTTTAAAGTATATGCCGCATTGTCTCCATGTTGGAAGACATACAGAAACACACACACCAAAAAGATAACTAATGTAAAAATATATATATAGTTATTTTTTTAAAGTCTGTGTTGTATTGTGTTGACAGACTTGCACTTAAAATTCCCACGTTTTTAATCAATACTTGTTAGGTACTATGGTGCCAACACTATCTGTCTATCTAGCTAGCTAGCTATTTTTCACTTTTTTTCTGAACAACAACTTTTTCTCCTCCCCTTCTTCTACATATTCCTCCCTCTAAGAGATGTTGTAGCTGACAGACGGAGATCAGCTTCTCTTTTGCAATATAAGATTCAAAAACTCTGAGCTTTTGTGACAGTAAATCTTCTTAAGTCTCAAGATTCTGTCTTAGATTCCTACAGAATATAGAGTACACTTTTCTGCAAGTCAGTAATGTTCATCTCAGTTTTAGTATCCCACAGTTTTCGAGAAAGCATTTTGGATGTGGTACCATGTGAACCAATTCTTACAGGATCAGTTGTTACTTTTGTGTTCCACAATCTCTTCAGCTGTCTAGTCAGGTCCTGATATTTCTCAATTTCTTAGATATCCACTCTGCTATCATATGGTACTGCAAATTCTATGATCTTTCACTGCTTATTTCTTTTGGATCCTATAATCATATCTGGTCTTCTTACTTCAATAGTGTGGTCACTCTTTATAGAGAAACGTCATAAATTCTGGCAATTATATTTCATTCTGACAGCTTCTGGCTTGTGTTCATAGTATATTTCTCTCACTTCAAATCTACAAACTTGGCCAACATCCCAATGCACTTTTATCAAAATAGTCATGCCTAGCCTTAGACTCTTTTTGTGATAGCTCACTGCACTCTCAAAAGATTGCTAACAATTTTGTTTCCTTTACCACACATTCTGCACTGGCTGTCTGAGATTTACCAACTCTTATCTTAATGAAATTCATTCTAATGGCTTGTTCTTGGGCAGCTGTAATTCATGATTCAGTTTTAAGGAGCAGAGGTGGTGAGTGGGAGATGACATTGTCATTTTTCTGCTAAAAGGTGGGGAGTGAATAAAATACATACCAATAATATACGTTGGTCAATATAGTCATATAAGTGATATAATCAACTGTCTCTCTTCACCCTGACTTTACACTCATTTTGAGTTACCTTACCGCACTCACTCAGAAGGTGGTTAACACTTTTGTTACTTTTTCCACACATTCTGCACTAGCTGTCTGAATTCTATCAATCCTTGTCTTAAATTCCTTCTAATGGCTTGTTCTTGAGCAGTTAAAATTAGACATTTCGTTTTTCACTTCATGTTTCCATCTCTCAGCAATCTTAGTTCTTCAGTTCCAGCGTTTTCAATTAGTTGCATGAATTGGTAATGCAGTTATTTTCTATTTTCAGTTATTTACCCTGCTGTTGTTGTTCTTCTTTCTATTCTTGCAGTCTCTTACTGTTTCACTGACGTCTTTTGATATTTCTGGCTGGCAGAATCATTAAAGCATCAGTAAAACTGCTTTGCTGTATTTCTTTCTTGCTCTTTACTTTCCAAGATCAAACCCTGCTGAGGTCAACTTTGCTCTTCACCATTTTCAGGTTAAGAAAATAAGACTATTGGTCAAATACTGGAGTTAATGGTACTGGCTAATACCTTTGCAACAAAATTGTTGGCCTTAGGTCAAGAATTTGAAACAATTATTATTGATATTAATATTATTATTATGTTCAATTTCTGCCAAGGTTGATTTTGCCTTTCATCCTTTTGGCGTCAATAAATTAATACCAGTGAAACACAGGGGTTGATGTAATTGACGAGCCCCCCTCCCCCAAAATTTCAGGCCTTGATGGGTGACTGTTGGAAGAATGGCCAGTATAAAAGGACCAATTCTGAGAATACACCTGTAGGAGGGGAAAAAAAAAAAAGGTAGTGTAAAAGGAGAAAGGGCTCTGTACCCCTTTCTTATTTTTCCTGACCAGGCTCCCGTGGTTTTATGGGTTTTTCCACGTGTAACCTTTCCTTTTTCGAAGCGCCTCCCCCTTTGGGAGTTCTACTTATTTATTTATCTATTTATTCATCATATCTTTCTCCGTTTTCTTCCTCTGTTTAGACGAACTTTCCTACCTTTTCGGACAAAACCTTCTGTAACCTTCGTCCTGTCTTTGTCTTTACATGTTTTTAATTGATATTAGCCCTTGTGGCCAATAAAACGAATTAATTATTATTATCATTATTATTATTATTAAGACTTACCACACAGCCACACCTACATGTCTTAATTTATTTTTAAACTACTTCCGTGACCACATGAGCATTTTACCCAGCAAGGGGGGGGGGTATCTCTACACCCAGATGTGCTGAAAGGTAATACTAAGAGGTGTGCTTGTTGAGAAGATTCAGCATCCATTTAGAATCTTATATCTGTTTCTGTGTGGTATTGTTTGCTGGGTTTTCTTATTACTTTTGTTGGTTTCTTTTATTTTTTTTCAATTTTTTTTTTTTTGGCATTAATATATCGTGTATTTGCACAGTTGTATGTATGTGTGTGAGTGCGTGTGGACAGGTTTATATGTACATGCAACTATTTAGATATGCATATGTGTTTGTGTTTATGCAAGTGTGTCTATCATATACACACACACACACACATAAACACACACACACATAAACACACACATGATTGTGTGTAAACCATACCAGCTTGGTGCAAGGATATTAAATGATGACACACACACACACACATACATATGTATGTATTTATTTCTCTATGTATTTATATGTACATGTTTATATACATACGTACATACATGCCTAAACATATAATTACATATGTTTATATACTTATACACACACTCACATACACACATGTAGATAAGTGTATGTATATATATATATATATATATATATAGTACAATTTTATGTTAGGGTAATAATAATAATAATAATAATAATAATATTAATAATAGTAATAGTAGTAGTATTAGTAGTAGTTTGGGTCAGAAGGTTTAAGCTGTTGTTGATTAAACTGGCTAATTTGAAGAATTGGGTGTTTATCAACATTACAGAACTGGGCTGGGGAATGGTAATGGTAAAAATAGACAAAGTAGTGATGAAGCAAAGAAACTGGGCGGTGGTGGTGGTGGTGGGGTGGGGTGAGAAGAGAAAGGAAGGGCATGAGTTGGTTGTGGTGGTGGTGTGTGTGTGTGTGTGTGTGTACATGG
>NC_069010.1:8590693-8593358 GCF_001194135.2 Octopus bimaculoides
ATATATATATATATATATATATGTGTGTGTGTGTGTATATATATGTGCATCTATAATATATATACATATATATAAATATATATGCATGTGTGTGTATGTATTTGTGTGCCTGTGTGTGTGTGTTTGCATACGCATGTGTTTGTGCACGTAGGTGTGTGCGTGTATCTATATAGTCATATATGAATATGCATATGTGTAAACGTAGATATATATGTGTAGACACACAGACGCATACGCATGTGTATGTGTGTGAGCGTTGGTGTATATTTATGTGTGCAGTTGTGCGTGTGTGTGTGTCGAGATCTCTCTCTGTCTTCTCTCTCTTTCATACACACACACACACATATAAATAGACAGACAGATAGATAGATAGATAGATATATATATAGATAGATAGATAGATAGCTACATAGATATGTATGTATATGTACACACACACACATATATGGATATCCGTGCATGTGTGTAGATATATGTGTGTGTGGGTGTGTGTGTGTGTGTGTAAATATATATTTTTACACTCTGATATTGGCCAATATATATGTGTGAATGTATACATGTATAAATATGAATGTATAACACCGACATGGCTATGTGGTTAAGAAGCTCATTTTGTAACAATATGGTTTGGGGTTCAATCCCACTCTGCAACAACTTAGGGGCTAAACATAGACGGGACAAACAAAGACAGACAAAGGGATTAAGTTGATTGCATCAACCCCAGTGCGCAACTGGTACTTAATTTAGCAACCCCGAAAGGATGAAAGGCAAAATTGATCTCGGCGGAATTTGAACTCAGAACTTAAAGACAGATAAAATACCGCTAAGCATTTCGCACGGCGTGCTAACCACTCTGCCAGCTCGCTGCCTTCGAAATTTGAAATAATGTGAATAAATAAGCATTATATTTAACAAGATAATCTGAATGCCAAAGGGTTCGGGCATTGCTCCACCATGGCCGTTGTCCAATGAATGAAACAAGTAAATAATAAGATAAAAGATACACACATAAACACACACATACACACACACACACACTCAAACACATGCACACAAACATGGAAACAAAGAAAGCAACACAGAGACCATCATACATTTACAGATAGACAAACAGTTACACATACACACACACACACAGGCTCTCACATACACACACACAATCGCACACATACATATATACAAGCAAAAACATACAAAGAGAAATAGACATGTATACACAAATACATAGGAAAGACAGACAGACATAAGCACACTTATACGCACACATGCATCTACATACACTCACACGCACAGCGTTAAAATGAAAGGACAGTCCTTGGGGAAATAAGAAGCCCCTTCATTGCCAGGAATATACAACAACAACAACAACAACTGCAACAACAGAGTGGAAGAAGCCACAGCCAGGGTCCAAAAACATACTAAAGTTTGGCCATGTAAGTGGGTTAATCAGATTTGTGTGTGTGTGTATACATACATATTCATGTATATATATGTGTGTGTGTATATATATATATATATATATATATATATATGCATACATGTATATATACACACACACACACATATATATCACACAGAGATAGCTATGTGTGATATGTATATATATATGTGTATGTATGTATATAGATATATATATACATGATTGTAAGTATATATATATATGTATATGTATATATATATATATATGTGTATAGGTATATTTATATATGTATATATATATTTATACATGTATATATATGTATGTATATATATATATATATATATATATATATATATATATATATATATATATATATATATATATATATATATATGCATATATAGATGTGAGTATTTATACACACACACACACACAGCAGTAAAGAAGTAGAAAGATACATAGATACATACACACATGACTGTGTGAGTGTGTGTGTATATATATACATATATATATATATATATCTGTATGTATGTATATATACACACATAGGCATTAAAGCATATATATTTGTTTCCATGCTATCTTTGGACATTCCTTTTCTCCCTTTCCGTTTCTTAGTCTTGGTTTTTGTTTTCAGCTAGAGTGCATGTGTGCGCGTGCACACATACACACACACACACACACACACACACAGAGTCCATATTTTCATTTGCAGCATAAGCATGGGGCCAAGCGTTACCTAGAAGGTGTTTGGCAATTAAATCAACCCAACCACTTGAACTTTATCTTATCAAACCCAGAAGCGGGATGGAAAGCAAAAACTGACCTCAATTGATTTTGAACCCGTGACATAAAGGTTACAGCTAAATGCTGTAAGGCATCTTCTCTAACATCCAAACAGTTTTTACCATTCTTTGCCTAATGTATTATGTAATAATAATGATAAGGCAGGGAGCTGGTAGAATTGTTGACCCACTAGGCAAAAACTTAGCGGTATTTCGTCCAACCTAACGTTCTGAGTTCAAATTCTACCGAGGTTGACTTTGCCTTTCATGCTTTCAGGGTTGCCCTCAAGAATAATAATAGCAATAATAATAATAATAATGATAATAATGGTTTCAAATTTTGGTACAAGAGCAGCTATATTGGGGGAGGAGATGAGTCAATTATACTGACCCCAATGTCTCACTGGTACTTAATTTATGGACCTCGAGAGGATGAAAGGCTTATATATATATATAT
>NC_069010.1:8593837-8594811 GCF_001194135.2 Octopus bimaculoides
AAAATCCACTATCACATATAGAAAAATTAATAATTAAAAGCACAATAAATGAGTATAATATAAAGTAAAGTAAATATCATAAGATAAATATAATAAATATTATATTTATCTTATGCTATTTACTTTACTTTATATTATACTCATTTATTGTGCTTTTAATTATTAATTTTTCTATATGTGATAGTGGATTTTCATCGATGAGTTCTTGAAAATTGGTTATTTTCCCTAAAACTATATATATATATATATATGGAGTTCTAACACCAGTTTATTTGTATTGTTTTGCTTAAATGAAATGTAATATTTGTGTGCATGTGTACCTATGTTTGTGTTTGTCTCCCTACCCACACCACCACTTCTCAACCAGTGCTGGTTTATTTACATCCCTGTAATGTAGTAGCTTGGCAACAAAAGAGACTGATGGAATGAACAGCAGATTTGAAAAAAAAACAAAACAAAGAGAAGTATTGGGATTAATCTGTTGAATTAAAAACCCTTCGAGACCAGTGCTCCAGTACGGTTGCACTCCAATGACTGTAGCAAGTGAAAGATGAAGGGATAAAAAGACCAAAAAAAAAAACCATATCCAAAGCCAGAGGTTTAGAACATTGTATTTATCAGAAACAAAATCTAAGGTATATTTCCCAAAGAATAACATCAATAGTTATTTTGAACAAATTTTTGGAAAACTCTTTGTTCTTTAGAAATTTTTCAGGAAAAAAAAAAAACGAGGGACACAAAGAATTATTGATTTGTCTTACATTAATCTTGGAAGTGATAGGTGTGGAACTGGTGGCCTATGAAAGTAATGTTTACTCGGGGCTAAAATAATATCAACAACCTTAATGACCTCTCTCTCTCTCTCTATGCCCCTCCCTCTCATATCTCTCCCTATCTTCACACTCTCTATACATACCTCTTCTTATCTCTCTATCTCCTTCTCTCTCTCTCTCTCTCTATGCCCCTCCCTCTCA
>NC_069010.1:8596122-8597426 GCF_001194135.2 Octopus bimaculoides
TATATATATATATATATATATATACTAGCTGATGTACCTGGTAATCCCTGGGAAAGTGGGGTTTATCCCTTGGTTCCGTTCTCATAATTGTTTCGCTAATCCAATAGCAACAATACAAAGTATGTAGCCCTTAAAACGGTTTTTGTGCATTTACGGAGGATACCGAACTGTCTTACACAGGACCTTGTCTTTAGGAATTCCCAATAAGTTATGAATACCCAAATTGTGAAGTCAGTTATGTAATAACATGAAATTAGTTACCTGATAGTAAGAATTCAAATAAAGTGGCCCCGAAAAGGGCTTTAATGTGTTCCCAGAGTATATAGAACATAAGAGAAAAATCGTGAATGTAATATTTGTGTGTGTGTGTGTTTGTCTCCCTACTCACACCACCACTTCTCAACCAGTGCGTGTGTGTGTGTGCTTGTGTAAGTGCATTTGTGTGTGTATGCGTGTTTGTGTGTGTGTGTGAGTTTGTGTGTGTGTGCACCTCTCTGTGTGTAAGTGTATGTGTTTGTGTGGTTCTATGCCTCTGTGTGTGTATGTGTGTGTGTGTATGTGTGCCTCTTTGTGTATGTGTATGTGTGTGTGCTTACAGAATGTCAGCCAGAATTAGAGAAGAAGAGTAAGAAAGAAAGGGTTAGGAGAGACGGTCAGCTTTGGAAAGGAGCAGGTGTACGGAATAGTTTTTATTGAGAACACCAGGTCAAACTGATAACAAACAACAACTCTGTTATCATCAGCTGACACATAGAGGGCGCTGCTAAATGGGTGCCCGAATTAGCAGCTAAAACTCCATCATATTTTATGCTACTTTCAGACACACAAATGTGTATGTATGTATGTATGTATGTATGTAATGATGCATGTGTGTGTGTGTTTGTATGTGTGTATTTGTGTATTTGTGTGTGTGTTTGTGTAGTAATGTATTTATCATCATCATTGCCTTCATCCTCATCATCATCATCATCATCACCATCATCGCCGTCATCATCACTATCACCATGATCATCATCATCAATGCTGTAATCGATATCATCATCACCAGCACTAGCATCACCACCACCACCACCATCGTTGTTTTAACTTCTGCTTTTCTATGCTTGCATGGGTTGGAAGGAATGTCAGATGAGAATCAGATGGCCAGAGAGAGAGAGAGAGAGAGAGAGACAGACAGACAGACAGACAGACAGACTGACAGACAGACAGAGACAAACAGACAGACATGAAAAGACAGTAAGTAGAAGATAGAAACAAGAAAAGGAATATTTAATACAAATGAGGAAACGAAGGGTTAAATAGAC
>NC_069010.1:8599463-8601785 GCF_001194135.2 Octopus bimaculoides
AGAACGTAGCGGCAGACGAAATAATTATTTCTTTACTGCCCACAAGGGGCTACACACAGAGGGGACAAACAAGGACAGGCAAACGGATTAAGTCAATTATATCGACCCCAGTGCGTAACTGGGGCTTATTCAATCGACACCGAAAGGATGAAAGGCAAAGTCGACCTCGGCTGAATTTGAACTCAGAACGTAGCGGCAGACGAAATACTGCTAAGCATTTCGCCCGGCGCGCTAACGTCTCTGCCAGCTCGCTGCCTTAATAATAATAACAATAATGATAATAATAATAATAATAACAATGATAATGATAATAAAAATTTCATTTATTGTTCCTCCTCTTCCCCTGAGTGGGTCAAAGACATTCGGTGATGAAACATGAAAAGTGGGCGGTAGGTTTAAGTTGAATGGAAAAGTGCAACCTGAAGATTAAAATAATAAAGCACAGCTACAAGCAATAACTACTACTACTACTACTACTACTACTACTACTACTACTACTACTTCAACATCTACTTCTACTACTACTTGTACCGCTGCTGCAGGTGATGACGATGATGGTTACGTTGATTACGAATATGTTGATGATGATGATGACGATGGAGATAGTGATGTGGTGAGAATGATGATGATGATGGTGATGATGATGATGATGATGATGAAGAGGAGGAAGATGGCGATTATATCGGTGATGACTATGATGATCAAGATGATGATGATGATGATGATGATGATGATGAGGGGAAATGATTATTAAGATGGTGATGATGCTAGTGATGGTGGTGGTGGTGGTGGTGGTGATGATGATGGTGATGATAACTCTTGGTAGACAGCTGCTCGGAATCAGCTGCTGTTTGCTGATATGTGTATAAAATGCATCCATTCTCTCTCTCTCTCTCTCTCTCTCTCTCTCTCTCTCTCTCTCTATCTATCTATCTATCTCTCTCTCCCTCTCTGTTTCTTGCACTTTTTCTCTTTGTATCTTAATGGAATACTTCAAAGAAAACTAAAGAAAGAAAAAGAAAAAAGGAGAGAGAGAGAGAGGGAGAGAGAGAGAGAGAAAGAGAGAGCGAGAAAGGAAGTAAAAGCAAAAATAAAGGGCCAATGACACTAATGAAAGAACGAAAGAGGGGTCTCATTTGAAGCCTCCCCTTTCTTTTGGTAGGGGGTGGGGAAAGTGGTTGAGTTTGCATCACCCCCACCCCACCACGACCACCATCACCATCGCCTTCATAAACGACTACATAAGCCTATGTAAACACACACATGCTTGCTTCTTGCTTCATGCTCTTCCTTGATGGGCCTGGGTGGGTCTTGGTGGGGGGGTCATTCCATGTTAGGGGTCTCTGAGGTTTCATCATTCATAGAGCCAACCAGGTCCACCATTGCTGGTTGCTCCTGTGTCGTCCTCTTAATCATGTACAGCCATCTGGTGCGGGGCCCGTCATGGTGTCCCTTCCAGCTGCTGTGTCAAATGAGAATAAGGCCCTGATAGGATGACCAGGCTTTTCATGAGACCCTTAACATATAAGGCACGAAGGGCCACGATCGTGGCCCAGATAGATAAAAACCGTTAGATTCACTTCAACATTTAAATCTAATTTGCTAAAATATTTTCGTCACTTTCAGACCGCGACCTCTCCACTGACAAATCTGAGAAGATTCATTAAGTTTGTTGATCAGTTATCATTAGTCGTGTCCATGCAGCATAATACAAGAATCAAATTATTTCTATAAATGTTTCTCCAACGCAGCACTGCGAGTGGGTTTTGCCTATCATCCTACTGAAGCATAACTTAGTAAATTAAGCAATTACAGTGAATTGCAACAGTATATAACAAAAGGGTTAAAATGATCTAAATTAATTCATCCCTTGGAATTTCATGATATGTGCCAAATATCAGCTTAATTATAATGAAGCTAATTTATTAAATTCTTCATTATGTTGAAAATTAATTGAAACAAAGGAAGTGTATTTTGATAGAAATCTGGTAACAAAAGGGTTAAAGTGATCTAAATTAAAACTTTATATCCACATTTCATGTTGATTTATGTTCCAAACAGTACTTGAAACACAGGCAGTGTATTACCCCATGGTAACAAAAGGGTTAAAGTGATCTAAATTAAAACTTTATATCCACATTTCATGTTGACTTATGTTCCAAACAGTACTTGAAACACAAGCAGTGTATTACCCCATGGTAACAAAAGGGTTAAAGTGATCTAAATTAAAACTTTATATCCACATTTCATGTTGATTTATGTTCCAAACAGTACTTGAAACACAAGCAGTGTATTACCCCATGGTAACAAAAGGGTTAAAGC
>NC_069010.1:8601875-8603220 GCF_001194135.2 Octopus bimaculoides
CTGGTAACAAAAGGGTTAAAGTGATCTAAATTAAAACTTTATATCCACATTTCATGTTGATTTATGTTCCAAACAGTACTTGAAACACAAGCAGTGTATTACCCCATGGTAACAAAAGGGTTAAAGCGATTGCAATTAAAACCTTGAATCTTTTGTTACTGAATATATGTTGAAGTTAATTGCCTTTATTTTGTTTAATTATAGAAATAATGAAGAATTTAGGAAAGTACATTTACCAGTAAGGTCAAGAAAACAATAATTAATCGCCAAACTGTGGCTGGGAGGCCCTTGATGGCTAATGCTAATGGACAAGTAGAAAGAGAGAGATTATGGATATATATACAAACATACTTAGGTGCTCACATGTATAAACAACGGCAGAGGAGACAAAGAGAGAGATTACACAAACATAGCTAGGTGCTAACACTTGTAAACAGAGAGAGAGAGAGAGAGAGAGTGTGTATGGGAGAGATGAGAGAAAGGGTAAGAGAGGGAGAGAGTTTGTACATACATACAAACATAGCTAGGTGCTCACACATATAAACAGAGAGAGAGAGAGAGAGAGAAAGAGAGAGGGTTTCAATCTCCATGCTCACATTGTAGTACTTTGGCATTCTGCACCTTTGGTAAGAATATTTGTAATTAGACTTGTACTTATGTCTCTGACTCTTCCTGTGTTACCAATTCTTGGTTCTACTCTGCCACAAGAGATTCCTGTGGAAATTGAAGTTTCTCGTTTCATATATCTTGTTATTTATCTTTTAATCATTTCACTTATTGGACAGCAGCCATGCTGGAGCACCACCAAAATAAAAATGTGTTCTAGTTGAACAAATCAACCCCTGGACATATTTTCAGGTGTAGTAATTATTATATCGGTATCTTTTGCTGAACTGCTAATTAATAGGGACATAAACACACCAACGCCGGTTGTCAAGTGGTGGTAGGGGATAAACACATACACAGAGGTGTGGGCAAAAGTAGGTATACAGTTGCTTAAAAGGAGTGGAATATTCTCTTCATTTTTCTGTTTCTTTTTAGGATAAGAATTTTTTGGGGTTTTTTTTACAGGAAGAATTAGAGGTTTGCTCCCTTGCTTGCAATATATATTGGGTGCAGATTGCACTGAATAACCATTGGGCTCCTTTGAGTCTCTGCCTCCCCAGACAAGACTTTGGTCGGCCTGAAGCTATAGTCGAAAACCCTAGTTCAAGGTGCCACGCAGAGGGACTGAACTTAGAGCCATGTAGTCGGGAAGCAGACGTCTAACCACACAGCCATTGCCTATGCCTGGGTGAATACGATTTCATATCTACTCGAGAATGATTATTGTTGTTTCCTTTCA
>NC_069010.1:8606848-8608292 GCF_001194135.2 Octopus bimaculoides
TACATGCTACCAACACAGGAGCAAGTCTGGCGGCACTGGCAACGACCATGCTCAAAAGGTGTTTTTACGTGCCACCGGCACGAGGGCCAGTCTGGCGGCACTGGCAACGACCATGCTCAAAAGGTGTTTTTCCCATGTCACCGGCATGGGAGCCAATCTGTGGCCCTGGCAATGATCATGCTCCAATGTGCTTTTAACATTCCACTGGCACGAGGGCCAATCAGGCAGAACTGTCGTGGGCCACGTCAGTAATTTTGATTTGTTTACACTCGCCTCAATAGGTCTTCACAAGCAAAGTTCATTGCTTTGTTTGAACTGGGAACGGATACATAAGTTGCGTAGGAGTTGAGGAATCTGTTGTTTGAATTAATAAGATATGGTTCTTGTGCTGCTATTAGCACAAGAAATTGTATCTTATTAATTCAAACAACAGATTCCTCAACTCCTACGCAACTTATGTATCCATTCCCAGTTCTACGGGCACCCAACCTTTAATCTACATTCTTCAATGTCACACCTCTCACTGTCCTCCCATGTGTGTTTCATAACAACAGGTGAAAAAAATGTCAAACGTGACATTATCAACGCGTGATTGAGTGATAAGCTTTGAAAGTCAAGCAGAATGGGATCTCTTTGTCCCCACTCCCGCGATCCATTTGCCAACCCCCGCACACACAAACTGGTGCCAGACAAAACTATTTGTCTTTATTCGTCATTCAAATACATGCAAACACTAACACACGCATTCATTTTATGTGTGTGTGTTGCTGTGTGGTAAAAAGTTTGCTTCCCAACCACAAGGCTGAGGGTTCAGTCCTACTGTGTAGCACCCTCGGCAAGTGTTTTCTACTATAGCCTCAAGCCAACCGAAGTGAGACAATCATCCATCATGTTATTATTTATTTGATTTTATATATATATATATATATATATATTATAGGCACAGCATGGTTGTGTGGTAAGAAGCTTGCTTCCTAATCACATGGTTCTGGGTTCAGTCTCACAGTGTGGACCCTTGGGTAAGTGTCTTCTACTATAGCCTCAAGCTGACGAAAGCTTTGTGAGTGGATTTGATAGACGGAAACTCAAAAGAAGCTCATTGCATATATATGTGTATCTATGTATGTCTTTGTTTGCCCCCACCCACCCACATCGCTTGACAACCGATGTTGGTGTGTTTACATCCCCGTAACCTAGCAGTTCAGCAAAAGAAACTGATAGAATAAGTACCAGGCATACAAAGAATAAGTCCTGGGATCGATTTCTACGACTAAAAAACGTGGTGCTTCAGGTGGTGCTTCAGCATGGCCACGGTCAAATGACTGAAACAAGTAAAAGAATATATATATAATATATATATATATATATATATATATATATATCATCATCATCATCGTTTAATGTCCGCTTTCCATGCTAGCATGGGTTGGACGATTTGACTGAG
>NC_069010.1:8609156-8610897 GCF_001194135.2 Octopus bimaculoides
TGGCACTTTTTCACGCATGGCACTTTTACATGCCACCGGCACAAAGGCCAGTCAGGCGGTACTGGCAACGGCCACGCTCAAAATGGTGCATCTCATGTGCCGCCCGCACAAGAGCCAGTCCAGGGGCACTGGCAACGATCTCACTTGGCTTGCCGGGTCTTCTCACGCACAGCACATTTCCAAAGGTCTATATATATATATATATATATATTTGATCATATTTTTCTCTTTCGTATACATCATTAATTAATTTCTGTGTCTTGTAGCTATATGTATGATACAAGCTTTGCTTAATGTTTGACAATTGTATTTACAATGATAAACAGGTGTAGACATAACAGACATATTGTGATAATGTCTGGCTTCTACTTTTAGTCTATTCAATTGTAGTAAGCATAATGATGTCTAGCAAGCAGCCGATGAGGGGTGGGGGAGTCTTTCATCCTTTTCTTTCTTCGATCATTAGACTGTGCCCATGCTGGGGCATTGCCTTGAAGAATGCACCTACCGCGTTACTTTCCTTTTGTGTTAAGCTGGTGTGTATTCTATCGGTGTCTTTTGCCAACGCACTAGATTACAGGGATGTAAACACACCAACACCGGTTGTCAAATGGTGGTGGGAGACAATCACAGTTGCAAAGACACACGACAGTCTTCTTTCAGTTTCCATCTACCAAATCCACTCACAAGGCTTTGGTCGACCTGAGGCTATAGTAGAAGACACTTGTCGAAGGTGCCACACAGTGGGAGTGAACCCTGAACCATGTGGTTGGAAAGCAAGCCTCTTACCACACAGCCACACCTGTGCCAATATATATATATATATATATTGTATATATACACACACATAGACACATGCAGATATATATTCACATTTGTGAATATGTACACACACACACACACTTATATACTTATGAAGTTTATCTGATACATTCCTGCATCCCTGTGCAAGCCATAACTAATCTATCCTTCTCCCATTTTTATCTCCTCCCAATATAGTTCAGCGTCTCCTTGCCGCCCCTCCCTTGTCCCATTCCTGGTGTTTCATAACAACAACAGGTGAAACAAATGTCAAAAATATGACATTCTGAATACACAATTTCACTGTTGAGTGCTAAAGGTCATCCAAACTGAGACTGCCCTTCCGAAACCTGACAAGGACTGATATCACTTGCCCTTGTGTTTGTATGTACAAGCATTATGTAAGGCAGTGGAAGCACATGGCTTAATGGTTAGGGTATTTGGCTTGTGACCGTGAGGTTGTGAATTCAATTTCCGGTGAAATGTTTTGCGTCCTTCAGCAAGATGCTTTATTTCATGTTGCTCCAGTCCACTCAGCTGACAAAGTGAGTTGTACCAGTAATTCCAAGGGCCGGGTTTGTCACATTCTATGTCATGCTGAATCTCCTCTCGAGAACTATGTCAAGGGTGCACATGTCTGTGGAGTACTCAGCTACTTTCATGTTAATTTCATGAGCAGGCTGTTGCATTGATTGGATCAACTGGAACCCTCATCGTCATAACCGACGGAGTGCCAGTTGTCACAGTTATGTGGCTCAGTTCTTACGGTATTTGGCTTACATTTGTAAGAATACGACTTCAATTCCCAGCTGTGCCTTGTATCCTTAAACAAGACACTTTATTTCATGCTGCTCCGGTCCATGCAGCTTACAAAAATGAGTAGTACCAGTAATTCAAAGAATAAGTCCTAGGCAGTCAAATGACTAGAACAAGGATATAT
>NC_069010.1:8611078-8612179 GCF_001194135.2 Octopus bimaculoides
TATATATATATATATATATATATATTTATATATATGTGTGTGTGTATATTTATATATTGGATAATAAAACGAGTGGTTTACCCCTGGTAGATTACTGGTAAAGCACAGTCACTTTCACAGTGATCGTTATGTATATGGAGGATGGAATATACGAGAATTTATTAATCCCGACAATTGTTTCAATGCATCTAGCATCAATCCCTCATGGGTGGGACACAACTGATTCAGGAGCGTCTGGTGGTACAGATGTATCTCGTTGGGTAATAAATAGATACAGCTCATTAAAATAACAGTTCCGCAACATAAATTCTTGCTTTGTAGAGAGAAAAACAGCGAGACGGAAGAAATATCTTAATTTATATAGAAGACCAAAAATAAAATCACAGATAGGAAAAAAAGATTAATAAATTCTTATATATTCCATCTCCCATATATATATATCTAGAATATGTAATTAGTATTCATCAACTGACTACTTAGATTGGTTTGCCACTAAAATTCCTGTTTGAACTGTGACTGAAAAATGTGGTGTGAGGCAGCCTATCAGAAGTGGCTAGAGGTGGGTTTTTCTTTGAGTAGGTAAGTGAAGATTAAAGAAGAAATAAAAGAACAAATCGTTTGGCATCACATGAAATTGGCATTTAATTTAGATAAATTATATAGATATACGGAGTCACTCAGTGTCTCTGTACATCTATATTCTTTATCTAAATTAAGTGTCTTTTTCAAGTGATGTCAAACAGATTACCTTTTCATCTCTACATTAATGTACCTGCTCGAGGAGAAACCACTTATATATATATATTTATATATACATATATATATCATCATCATCATCATCATCATCATCAATCATCATCGTTCAACATCCGCTTTCCATGCTAGCATGGGTTGGACGATTTGACTAAGGACTGGTGAGACCGGATGGCAACACCAGGCTCCAATCTAATTTGGCAGAGTTTCTACAGCTGGATGCCCTTCCTAACGCCAACCACTCAGAGAGTGATAGATATTTATTTATATATATTCATATATATATATATATATATATACATATATATATATGTGTATATATATATATATATCATCATCATCATCATC
>NC_069010.1:8612275-8613347 GCF_001194135.2 Octopus bimaculoides
ATTTGGCAGAGTTTCTACAGCTGGATGCCCTTCCTAACGCCAACCACTCAGAGAGTGTAGTGGGTGCTTTTACGTGTCACCCGCACGAAAACGGCCACGCTCGAAATGGTGCATCTCATGTGCCACCCGCACAAGAACCAGTCCAGGGGCACTGGCAACGATCTTACTTGGCTTGCCGGGTCTTCTCACGCACAGCACATTTCCAAAGGTCTATATATATATATATATATATATATATACATATATATATATATATGTGTATATATATATGTGTATATATATATACATACGTACACACAGACCTATATATATATTCTTTTATTCTTTCTTTTTCTTTTACTTGCTTCTGTCATTTGACTATGGCCATGCTAGAGCACTGCCTTCAGTCGAACAATCTGACCCTAGGCCTTATTCTTTGCATGCCTAGTACTTATTCTATCGGTCTCTTTTGCTGAACTGCTAGGTTACAATGATGTAAACACACTAGCATCGGTTGTCAAGCGATAGATACATAAGGGCTTATATTTATGAGTTTGTATTAATGAGTTAATCCCGCTAATTAACATTCTGAACATTAATTAAATAACCCTGTAATAATTACGTATTCATTTGAAATTGTTGTTGCCGATGGTGGTATGTTGTGGTTGTTGTCACTATCGTTGTTGTGGTTGATGTTATGGTAAAATGTTGTACCCATGTCCTTGCTTGTAATAATGTTGTTGTTAGTAGTTTCGTTGTAATTTATAGAAGAGATACGATTTCTTAGTGTTTGTGTTGTTAAGCTCCGGGCCAGTCCATCATCAGACAGATTGAAAATCAACAGCAACCCATGCAGGAACATCCCATGTGTAGTATTCATGGGTTCTTACAGTTCAGTTAGCTTAAGTAATATGCCAGAACATTTTTAGTATTAAAAGATTCTCGTAAACATTGCCTTATGATGGAATTGCCCTGTAATATAGACAGGGTGTCCACAAAGTCTGGGTACGTTGGGGGATTAACACATGCTTTAAGAAATTATTATTTCTTATATTTAATTGTTTATGTTATGGTTTTATTTACTCCATGTATC
>NC_069010.1:8613418-8615606 GCF_001194135.2 Octopus bimaculoides
GTTGGGGGATTAACACATGCTTTAAGAAATTATTATTTCTTATATTTAATTGTTTATGTTATGGTTTTATTTACTCCATGTATCCAGACTTTGTGGACACCCTATATATATATATACAGATTGTCCACAAAGTCTGGGTACATGGGGACTAACACATGCTTTAAGAAATTATTATTTCTTATATTTAATTGTTTATGTTATGATTTTATTTCCTCCGTGTACCCAGACTTTCTGGACACCCTATATATATATACAGATTGTCCACAAAGTCTGGGTACATTGGGGGATTAACACATACTTTAAGAAATTATAATTTCTTATATTTAATTGTTTATGTTATGGTTTTATTTCCTCCATGACCCAGACTTTCTGGACACCCTATATATATATACAGATTGTCCACAATCTCTGGGTACATTGGGGGATTAACACATACTTTAAGAAATTATTATTTCTCATATTTAATTGTTTATGTTATGATTTTATTTACTCCATGTACCCAGACTTTCTGGACACCCTATATATATATACAGATTGTCCACAAAGTCTGGGTACATTGGGGGATTAACACATGCTTTAAGAAATTATTATTTCTTATATTTAATTGTTTATGTTATGATTTTATTTACTCCATGTACCCAGACTTTCTGGACACCCTATATATATATATACAGATTGTCCACAAAGTCTGGGTACACGGGGGGATTAACACATACTTTAAGAAATTATTATTTCTTATATTTAATTGTTTATGTTATGATTTTATTTACTCCATGTGCCCAGACCTTGTGGACACCCTGTATATTGATATAGTGGTTTCAAGCTTTGCCGAGGTGGGAGGTAAGTCTATTACATGGACCCCAGTGCTCAACCGGTGCTTATTTTATTGACCCTGAAAGGATGAAAAGTAAAAGTGACCTTTGTAGAATTTGAACTCAGAATGAAATGATGGGCAAAATGCTTAGCAGCATTTCGCCCAGTGTGCTAACAATTCAGCCAGCTCACCATCTCAATGATAATAAAAATAATAATTCTTTCTACTAAAGGCACAAGGCCTGAAATTTGGGGGAGGGGAATAGTCGATCACATTGACCCCAATGCTCCACTGCTACTTGTTTTATTGACCCCGAAAGGATGAAACGCAAAGCTGACCTCAGCAGAATTTGAACTCAGAACATAAAGACGAACGAAATGCCGCTAAGCATTTTGCCTATCACGTTAATGTTTCGGCCATTTCACTGCCTTACTACTATTACTACTACTACTACTACTATTAATAATAATAGTGGTTTCAAATTTTGCCACTAGGGCAACAATTATAGGAGAGGGGATGAGTCAATTACATCGATCCCAGTCTTCAAGTGGTACTTATTTCATTGACCCTGAAAGAATGAATGGCAAAGTTGACCTTGGTGGAATTTGAACTCAGAACATAGAAGCAGATGCAATACTGCTAAGCACATCACCCCACGGGCTAATGGTTTTGCCAACTTGCTACCTTCATCATCATCATCATCATCATCATCGTTTAACGTCCGCTTTCCATGCTAGCATGGGTTGGACGATTTGACTGAGGACTGGTGAAACCAGATGGCAACACCAGGCTCCAATCTGATCTGGCAGAGTTTCTACAGCTGGATGCCCTTCTTAATGCCAATATATATATATATATATATCATCATCATCATCATTTAATGTCCGCCTTCCATGCTAGCATGGGTTGGATGATTTGACTGAGGACTGGTGAAACCAGATGGCTACACCAGGCTCCAATCTGATTTGGCAGAGTTTCTACAGCTGGATGCCCTTCCTAACACCAACCACTCAGAGAGTAATAACAACAACACTGGTTTAAAGTAATTATTTGTCAGGATTTTGTAGACTAAACTTAACTTTAAAATGTAACTGATATAACAAATTCTAATGGCCAGAGTAAATTCTGCTTTTGTTGACAAGCAGGATGATCTTCCAAAAAATAACACTGCCAAACTGTAGTTTTACTCTAGATCTTCCTGAAAATACATCTTTGCAAGATGGATGGTTAATTTTTTTCTAGGATGGAATTGGATACATACCTTCTTGTCCTTGCAATTAAATTCTCATCTGCTGGACTGGATCCAAGATGGCTGCCCTGGTCACATGACAATTGTCCTGAAGAATTTTTTCTGTTTACTTTTTTGAATCCTAT
>NC_069010.1:8615616-8616792 GCF_001194135.2 Octopus bimaculoides
AATTGTCCTGAAGAATTTTTTCAGTTTACTTTTTTGAATCCTATTGACTTATGGGAACATAAAAATTCATAAATTATGGAAGCACAATTTCATCATAATTTTTCAGTTTTTGTCTTTTTTGCACAGAATTGCCCTACCGAAGAGCATATAAAGCAGTCTCAAAAAAAAACAAAAACTTTTAGGTATTAAATAAAATGAAAAACCCTTTTTGGATAAAAAAAAAAAAAAGGGTCAAATGGTGCCTTTGAATTTTTCTATCCAAAAAGGGGTTTTCTACCAAATACATATTGCTTGTGTGTGTTATTAGATACCCACTTTCTCTCTCTGTTTTTTAATTGCAGTTTACTGTTACCCCGGTAAAAGTTGATATACTTAATGAAAACAGCAATTCCAGTTCGAAACCAAGACCCCGGTCTTTAGACCTTCTTGATGTTGATGTGGAACCTACAGAGACCCTTACACAGTCCAGTATTACTCAGTTGCTGTCTTCAAAACTGAAGGTATGTTAACATTTGTGAAAATCTGACAATCAAACTTCTTTTGTTCAATTTTAATTGTGGAATTCTCTCCTTTATTTACCAAAAAAAAAAAATCGTCATTAGTAATAATGAAGATTTAAGATTTTCATTACTAGGTGAAATTTCAGTTGATTAAAAATTCTTAGAGTAATGGATGGATGGATGGATGGATGGATGGATAAATAAACAGATAGGCATAGGAGTGTCTGTGTGGTAAGTAGCTTGCTTATGTATGGACCATCCAAGTTGGCCTCCGCAGGTGGCTGCGGAGGTCTTAAATCATAGTGAAGTCATGGAGGTCGAAAAGACCTGTCAAAAAGAGGATTTTACTTACGTTCTTCCGGGCTTGCCACTGCAAAATCTCCTGATGTCGACGGGATACTTGGTTGGAGGCCCGGACAAGGAAGATTAGATCTTTAAAAAGAACTTTTATTGAACTTTATTGAACTGCCATTGAATTTTTGACTTTTATTGGATTTGTATTGAACAATGTTTTCGAGGGGTTATCATCGATCGGCGGGCGTCGGTGCCTCTCTCATTTTTATTCACCCTTTGTTATCATCCTCATCACATTTATGTCTTTGTCCAGCCCGCAGCTACCACTCTATGTACAGCCCTTGTGGCTAATTCAATGAAATAAAGTAGCTTGCTTATGAAC
>NC_069010.1:8619432-8620045 GCF_001194135.2 Octopus bimaculoides
TATATATATTTTATGAAATAAGATGTTTGCATAGCTGACCAGTTTAGCCTATGCTAGTCATGATTAATTAGTTAGTGATAAAGTTATAATTTCATGCTATCGTAATAATTTTCCATTCCATGTTAGTAGAATAGATATATATTTTGCATCATTTTGGCAAATATCTATCCTCCTATAACATGGAATGAAAACATATGATAACATGAAATTATAATACTATCACCAACTACTAAGTTATGATTAGCATAAGCAAAACCAGTCTGCTATGTAAATATTTTATTTCATAAGAACATACATCTATTTTCTCCATCAAATGTTCTGTGCATTTTCCTTCTAGCATTATAATAGGCGTGCCTCATGAATTCTCTTTATCGTGGCTTGGGTTTTAACTGGCCTTTTTAGCATGTAAGGAATCCTGTCAATGGTCTCTTTGTGTATAAAAATATTTTATACACTCTTATATGGTGTCTCGGTGGTCTTGTGGGTAAAGGCATATGTAGACACCAATAGCATCCTGGGCAGGGTTCAATATCACCCACGGCCTGTCCTAAGGTGTCTTACGAAAATTTTTCACGGCGGTGCATCAGCATGGCCGCAGCTCTAAGCTGAATCT
>NC_069010.1:8621197-8621947 GCF_001194135.2 Octopus bimaculoides
TGGGCTTCTTTCAGTTTCTGTCTACCAAATCCACTCACAAGGCTTTGGTTGCCTCAAGGCTATAGGAGAAGACTAAAGGTGCCACGCAGTGGGACTGAACCCGGAACCATTCACTCATCGCTCCAAACAATCTTTGTTGGAAAGTGTGTATATCTTCTTCTGATTTTGCTCAGTTCCACTTGGAAAACTCCGTTCTTCTGTCCAGATCACTTTCATCGAGAGCATGGACAATTCTTGTAATGTAACTTGTCCAATTAGAGCGATTCAAAATGCAATGGATGCTTGATTTCAAAATTGATGATCTCACAACTCATTTGCCATGTAAAGTTTCTTGGACACTAGCAAAACATTTCAAGTACCTTATGTGTATTGTGAGGCTTGTCAATGCTTATCATCCTCTGGAATGTTTCAAGATTGTCTTTAACCCTTTTGTGACCACATTTGTACTACAGAACCAGAGGTGGTTTCAACCAGGTTGGTATCAAAAGGATTAAAAATATGGTGACTTTAACCCTTTTGTTAGCATATTTCTGTTGAGATGCTCTGTGTTTCTTTCAATTAATTTTAAATATAACAAAGAATTTAGTAAAATAACTTAGTTATCATTAAGCTAGTGTTAGGAACATCAATTGTGACTAAGGTTTGGTGGAAGATTTTAATTCAGAACTTATGAAAACAAGACATTTGTACTACAGAACCAGAGGTGGTTTCAACCAGGTTGGTATCAAAAGGATTAAAAATATGGTGACT
>NC_069010.1:8622770-8625915 GCF_001194135.2 Octopus bimaculoides
ATATATATATATATACATGTATGTTTGTGTGTCTGTTCGTCGCTTGACAACCGATGCTGGTATATTTGCATCCCCCGTAACTTAACAGTTCAGCAAAAAATAAGTCCTGGGGTTGATTTGCTCGAATAAAGGCAGTGCCGCAGCATGGCCGCAGCCAAATGACTGGAATAAGTAAAAGAAATAAAGGAAAAATGACACAAGGTCTGATCAAAATATATCACGGCTGCTTCTCTGGTAATGGTGCTAAAACAAGCAGAGAGAAGCCACTTGGCACAAAATGATCCTGATCTGTGTTGCACATGCACACTAAGTTATGGTATTCTTGCTCACTTGCATTGTTTATAGCAGTGCTTAGAAGTAAAGTGTGTAGAGTCTGGTCGTCTCTCCACACCACAAAAGTTCCATCAGTGGCCATAGCAGAGAAAAATATGTGTGGGGGGGTGTGGAACGAGACACAGTCTGAAGGTTATTATGGGGTGGAATTTTTCCAAAAATTAAATCCCACTTGAAAGGAATAAGATTTCAAGATGCTGAGGAAATCCAAGATAAAGTGATAAGGCAGCTGCTCGCAATCTCAAAAAGAAAGGAGTTCCAGGAATGCTTCCGTCAATAGAAATGCCACTGGATTAAAGCATGTGGCTTCTGAAAGAGATTATCTTGGAGAAGATTAAATACTGGATTGATATGTGTTGCAGTTTTCTTTTTATAGAACCACGGTGGTTTGGGGTTTAGTCCCATTGTGTGTCACCTTGGGCAAGTCTCTTCTACTATATTCTTGGGCCAACCAAAGCCTTGTGAGTAGATTTGGTCAGTGGAAATTGAAAGAAACCTGCCATGTTTCATCATCATCATCATCGTTTAACGTCCGTTTCCCATGCTGGCATGGGTTGGATGGTTCGACTGGGGTCTGGGAAGCCAGGAGGCTGCACTAGGCTCCAATCTGATCTGGCAGTGTTTCTACAGCTGGATGCCCTTCCTAATGCCAACCACTCCGAGAGTGTAGTGGGTGCTTTTATACATGCCACTGGCACAGGGGCCAGAGGGGGCTGGCAACGACCATGATTGGTTGGTGCTTTTCACGTGCCACCAGCCACGTTCAGATGGTGCTTTTTACATGCCACCGGCATGGGGATCACAACTGCAATTTCCATTCGATTTCGGTTTTGATGTACTTGACTCAATAGATCTCCTCAAGCGCAGCATGTTGCCCTACGATCCAAGGTACTTTTGAGTGGGCTGGTTATGCAACACTGGTGTAGGTTACAGCTGTGGACTCACTTTATTTGCCGGGTCTTCTCAGTCACAGCATACCTCCAGAGGTTTCTGTCTTTCGCCATTGCCCCTGTGAGGCCCAACGTTTGAAGGTCATACTTGACCACCTCATCCCATGTCTTCCTAGGTCTCCCTCTACCCCGGATTCCTTCCACTGTTTGGGAGTGGCACTTCTTGACACAGATCGCCTCATCCATATATATATTGATGTGTGTGTGTATGTGTGTGTGTGTGTGTGTTGAAGTGTTTGTTTACATCCTTGTAACTTAACAGTTCAACAAAAAAAGACTGATGGAATATGTACTAGGCTTTAATAAAAAATATATAAGTACTGGGGTCGATTCATTTGACTAAAATTTTTTCAAGGCAGAGCCCCAAATAAAAGATGGATGATAAAAGACTACATTACCATCACCTCCACCATACTGCACCCCACCGTATGACCATCCCCATATGGCTACCCCTCCATATGCATCTCCTTATATGCCACCCCCACACCCACTATATGGCCACATCACTAATCCTTCTCTCTATTTTCATCTTTTCAGGAAGTTGGCAACAGAATCAAGGAATACAGCATTCCACAGAATTCTCTTCATTATCGTAAACGAATTGTTTCCAAGTGGGAGGTAAGGGCCTGCATCCATCTCTCTGTCATTGTCCTCTCTCTCTCTCTCTCTGTCTTTGTCTCTCTCTCACTCTGCCTTTGTGTGTGTGTGTGTGTGCCTAGATAGATAGGCACTTAGTTAATATGGGAAGACAAGTACATACACAAAAGATACACACTACAGGGACACATATGTAGACACACATACATACATATATACACATGCACACTGATGCACACACGTGCAGAAACAAGCAAAAAGAATGCAGCTCCAATAACGGACAGAGTCAAAGACTATTGAAGAGGCTGCAATAAACAATGAAAATTTCAGTAAAGAAAAAAGTAAATGAGTGGAAATCGAACCGGTGAGTGTGTTAATTAATAAGGCATTAAAACAGAATGACTCTCCCAGACACAATAAAAATATGCTTCAACACACGAATTCCCATAAAGAATCTTGCAAACCAAATACAAGAAGG
Organism: Octopus bimaculoides; assembly: GCF_001194135.2. Classification (NCBI taxonomy): domain Eukaryota; kingdom Metazoa; phylum Mollusca; class Cephalopoda; order Octopoda; family Octopodidae; genus Octopus; species Octopus bimaculoides. The sequence continues at coordinate 8,625,129 of NC_069010.1, forward strand.
AAACATATATAAATATGTATATATCATCCCTGTCATGTATTGTACACCTACACTTGATTAATGATATTATAACGAGAGTTTTGCTGGTTAAAAGTTCTTCACCTACTTTGCCAACACTTGTTCAACCAGCCGGCATTCTTACCTACTTTTCAATCTCCTCCCCCTCTACCCTTCCAAACGTCTGCTTCTTTGAATACAGCCATAACAGATGAGCTTTTTTTTGTTTTTCACAATGTTCAGGAATTGTTGTCTTTCACCTACTTGTTGTAACACCCATTCATTCATCATAAGAGACTAGTAACATTCTCCTAGAAACCCACATTTCACTACACACTGCGTATGTTCTCTTCAAATTTGTTCACAGTCCATGCTTCACATAAATGCCTACTGACCAAACGAGCGCTCACACTAATATTGTTTTTAATTTAGTTGGGACACTTTTGCTGGTCCATATGTTATTAAGCCATCCCATGGAGCTTTTTGCCGCATCCTGATAGCTTTCTGTCCAGGCTAATGAGAGCTGCTTCTTGACCATGGAACAGGTAGAGTTCCATATATATATGCGAGGGAAACTGAAAGAAGCTGGTAGAGAAAAAGGAGGCGTTGGGGGGGAATGCAGTGGACTGGGGGACGCTATGAATTTATTATAATATTATTATAGTATTGTATACAAATTATATAATATTATATTAAATATCAAATGAGTCATAGTACATATAAATTAGTAAAATATAAAATATTTATTTATACATAAAAATAGAGGTGGGGGCACTCAAGGTATTATGTA
>NC_069010.1:8625925-8627540 GCF_001194135.2 Octopus bimaculoides
GGGGGCACTCAAGGTATTATGTAGCCATGAGGGGGGCAGTGGCCCAAAATGTTTGAGAACCTCTGATATATATATATATATATATATATATATATATATATATATGTGTGTGTGTGTGTGTGTGTGTGTGTGAGAGGCTTCCACAGAGTCTCTCATTACAACAAGCACATTCAATTCACAGCGTTATTTGGCCAGATGGTAAACAAGAAGGCACGTACCCAAAATGGTGCATAGCAGGACCTGACACCGAAGCTAGGTGGGTGGAAACTGAACTTCTCACCTACACAACAGCGTCTCTTGGGTGCACTCAATTCTTTATAATAACAATGTAAACTTGGTGTACTGCAAGCAAAACACATATAAGTTTACTGGTTCATCATCACAGCTTCTACCTGATTAAAATTGCAAATGTAATTAGCATCAAGTGTTTCATCAGCATATATTATACTTCGCTGAGAAACTTGTCACCTTTAGTTCAGAACATATGGTTCATCTGGTTCTCTGTCTTACTCACATACAAACACACACACCCATATATGTATATATGCACACATGTAAATATACACATATATACCCACACATATATACATATGTAAATATACTCTGTGTGTGTACACACACACACATATATATATATATATATATATATATACATACACATAAATATATTGTGTGTATATATATATACATATATATATATATATGTGTGTGAATATATAAATCGACACATACATTTATACTTATACACACACACACATATATATGTACATATATAATATATGCATACATATATATTAGGTCATCCCATAAATAATGCTGTTTTTCAATTGTATGAACTAAAAGTCGGAGGGAGATGGGATAAACGACCTGCATCAACTTGCTATAAAAGCAGGTAGTAATTTTACCTTAATCTTATTCTTAGTGCAAGCTTTGAAAAGTGCAGTTCAATTTCAATACTTATCTATAATGGAAATGACAAAAGAGCATATTAAGTATATTGTGCTTTATGAGTTCAATAAAGGCAACAACACAACGGAAAGTGTGTTTACGTCTCTGTCTATCACCTTAACTTCTTGGAGATTTTAGGTATAATTATACTAATGTGTCCATCTGTTCTAATTCAATTAAATTCTATGTCTTTGTGCAGCTGAGGATTGCTCTGCATTTTGAATTGATGTAATGATTGCATTGTTCAATTAAATGGAGTGGCATGAAATGATCATACTGCATTACCTCTGGATATCCTGGTTATTTTGATTTTAATCACATTACTTTGAAATTGTATGGATGATACTGTACTAAATTCTGGTGCCTCAACTTTACTACCATATTCATCTGAATCTCTCTATATATATATGTATGTATGTATGTATGTATATATTTATATATTGACTTTATTTTCAGGCATTAAATTATGACACGTGGGAGAATGAAATTTCCATGGCAGAAAGTGAAGCTAAGTCGAAGGTAACATTAATTTTCATGTCATTTTAGTTGTTGCTACGAATTTATGTGGTGTTGGTGTTGTTGTGATGGTGGTGGGAGCGGTGGCGGTAGCAGTTGTAAAGGACATGCTCTAGCATGGCTGCAGTCAAATGACTGAAACGAATAAAAG
>NC_069010.1:8632234-8634915 GCF_001194135.2 Octopus bimaculoides
AAAGTCTATTATTTTTTTTCGCTCCCAGGTGAGGAAACACAAAAAAAGAACATTAATGGAGTCATGCTATTTCCAAGTTCTCCATAAAACAAAGATCTTCCGCATAGTTTCACTTGATAAGATTCCATGAAATAAGAGAAATACAGAATGTCAGAAACACTACTATTTCAGACCATAATAGTAGTAGTAGTAGTAATAATAATAATAATAATAATAATAAGAGAGCACAAACCTCCAACAAGACAACACCAACGTACTCTCAACAATTAGCCAGAGATGATTTTTAAAATGAGAATATCTGAAATAAACTCGACCGTTCTCACAAATGAAAATACTAAAAGTTACCCTGACTGTTCTCAAACATTAAGTAAAAAAACTGGAGAAAAGAAATCCCAAATCCTGATTGATCCCCAAATCTGATCAGTTCGTGCCAGTCACAAGGCTGGAGACAATATTTCCTGGGGCTAAGACAACAGTAAAATTCATCCTAACCAGGACTGCTACATTATGCTATTGTTATGATGATAACGGTGAACTAGAGTATGTAGCCAAGTTTATGTATTTAGGTAGTAAGATAACATTCTCAGGCGACACCAACAAAGATATTAAGACGAGAATAAGTAAGGCAACGATCGCTTTTCATCTGTTAAAAAAAGTATGGAGCGCAAGTGTAATTTCAATAAGGAACAAAATAAGAATTTTTAATACTAACGTAAAAGCGATGTTATTGTATGGGGTTGAGACATGGCAAACAACAGTTAAGTCAAATAAGCAAATACAATCATTCATCAATAGGTGCTTGCGTAGTATACTTAAAATCAGATGGCCAGAACACACAAGCAATATGGAGCTATGGCAAAGAACGAATCAAGTTTCGATTAGGGAGCAAACATTTAAGAACAAGTGGAAGTGAATCGCTAGCACAATTAGAAAAGACAGACCAGATGTAGCGAAAAGTGCTTTACAGTGGAATCCGGATGGATATAGAAAGAAAGGTAGGCCTAAGAACTCGTGGCATAGATCAACACAAAAGGAACTAGAGAAAGGGGGACATTCATGGCAGAGTATAAGTACAGAAGCCAAAGATTATGCGACATGGAATTCAATTATAAGTGGCCTATACTCCGCATTGGAGGGTTAAAGGCAAGAAAAAAAGAATGATGAAAATACATTTTATATTTCTGATTCTCCTTAACATAATTTCTTGATAAGTCATCGACAAATGTGTTGAAGACAAGTGCCTGTACACGCCAGCCTTGGTTTGGATTGCTTTCAATGTGATCATCTCGACTATAGCATCGGCGTTGGTCACATATCTTGCAGTGAGTATTACTATTAATTCTTATGTATGCGTATGTATGTGTGTGTGTGTGTAGCATAGTGACGCAGAAATACCCTTCGTTGATATCAGGGTATGCAATAAAACCACTAACGTAAAAAATAAAGGTTACTTTCTCGAGTCAAGCCAACTCATAAGGGATAGTTTCCCAGGAGTCATGCCGACTCATAAGGGATAGTTTCCCAGTTTCCGTTGCATATAAATTTCCCACCTGCATGGGACGCTGGTCTGTCATAGGATTATTCAGGGTTGCCGGCTGAGTGGACTGGAGCAACATGAAATGAAGTACATTATTTACATTTGACGGATATTTGTCCTCATCTTGTTTGTTGTTAACACCTTAACACCTTAACCACTAAGCCATGCACCTCCATGAAATTCCTTCCTGAGTGATATAGACTCACAAGGGCCGGTTTCCATGGCGTATATATTCCCCAGCTGAACAGGACGCCTGTCTATCACTGGATTACTCATTTTTGTCAGCCGAATGGACTAGAGCAATGTGGAATGAAGTATTTTGCTCAAGAACATAACCCTAACCCAAGCCAGGAATCTTAACCACAATCTTAGAATCATAAGACAAACCCCTAACCACTAAGCCATGAGACAAACCCCTAACCACTAAGCCATGAGACAAACCCCTAACCGCTAAGCCATGAGACAAACCCCTAACCACTAAGCCATGAGACTCTACAATAAAACCACTGGGAGTGAGGAACCCCTATTTGTTGTCACAGCATATTTCTAGAAAAGGGACACACTGATGTAAAACCTGTAGTTTTACGTGATTACTGGTCATCTCATTTCTGCCAGTCGCTAGAAACTAATCAGGGAGACTCAGACAGGTGTATTCATGCTGTACAGATGTTTATCACTAGAATCCAATGATGTACACCTGTCTTTTTATGGTGACCTCATCTACTGAAAGTTCTAAGGTGATAGAAGAGTGGTGACATGTGCAAACCTAACCGATAGGAAGTGCACAGTTAAGTTACAACTTTCGTTTGTCACCTATGCTTCAAACTATGCAGATCTGCAGTGGAATTGAATTGTCATCTGGGAGGTCGCAGATGGAAAGTCAGAAATGCCATTGACAAAGAGGAAGCACAAGGTGACGACAATCATTTGTGAAGATGGAGCAATCACCATGTGTGTGTGTGTGTGTGTGTGAGTGTGTGTATGTGAGTGTATGTGTGTGTGTATGTGTGCATGTGGGTGTGCATATGTATATATGTATGTATGTATATGCATGTATATGTGTGTGTGTGTGTGTGTGTGTGTAAATACAGGGCGTCCACAAAGTCTGGGTACATGGGGTAAATAAAATCATAACATAAACAAT
>NC_069010.1:8635015-8637515 GCF_001194135.2 Octopus bimaculoides
CCAATTTTGAAGTTTGTTGCCATGGCGAAGTCAAATCTGTGCTTAGGCACTTGAAGGAGAGAGAAAGAAAGAGAGTGTTTGCCAAGCGTCAAACAAAAAAAAAATATATGTTTATTTTATATCGTTCATTAGGGTTGGTGTTAGGGTTTACAGTTTTAGGGTCAGGGTTAGGGTTTAGGGTTAGGGTTAGAGTTAACCTAGAAGGGACAGGCCCCTTATTTTTTGGTTAAGGCTGATGGTAAGTTTTCCTTAGTTACTCCAATCCAGATCCCCAATGCAAACCTTCAGATCAACTTTCTCCTATGCAGATCTCTAATGCAACTTTAAAAGAAACAGTCAATAAGTGGAAATAACCAATAAACTGATTCCTTATGGGATTTCCCAATCAAATTGCCAGCAAACCATTTTCAGCCAAACCAATTTCAACAGATTTCGCTCAAATCTGATGTCCATGTTACTTATTTTGGTTTGAATAAAGCACTTGATCACTTAATAATCCTAGCTTAATCCCGAGCAGCGCCGGGCTATACTGCTAGTATATATATATATATATATACATACATACATACATATATATACAGGGTGTCCACAAAGTCTGGATACATGGAGGAAATAAAACCATAACATAAACAATTAAATATAAGAAATAATAATTTATTAAAGTATGTGTTAATCCACATGTGGGTACATGGAGTAAATACAATTATAACATAAACAATTAAATATAAGAAATAATAATTTCTTAAAGCATGTGTTAATCCCCACGCACCCAGACTTTGTGGACACTCTGTATATATATATATATATACAGGGTGTCCACAAAGTCTGGCTACATGGAGTAAATAAAATCATAACATAAACAATTAAATATAAGAAATAACAATTTCTTAAAGCATGTGTTAATCCCCATGTACCCAGACTTTGTGGACACTCTGTATATATATATACAGGATGTCCAGAAAGTCTGGGTACACGGAGTAAATAAAATCATAACATAAACAATTAAATATAAGAAATAACAATTTCTTAAAGCATGTGTTAATCCCCCAATGTACCCAGACATTATGGACACTCTGTATATATATACAGGGTGTCCAGAAAGTCTGGGTACATGGAGTAAATAAAACCATAACATAAACAATTAAATATAAGAAATAATAATTTCTTAAAGCATGTGTTAGTCCCCATGTACCCAGACTTTGTGGACAATCTGTAAATATATATATAGGGTGTTCACAAAGTCTGGGTACATGGAGTAAATAAAACCATAACATAAACAATTAAATATAAGAAATAATAATTTCTTAAAGCATGTGTTAGTCCCCATGTACCCAGACTTTGTGGACACTCTGTATATATATATATAGGGTGTCCAGAAAGTCTGGGTATATGGAGTAAATAAAATCATAACATGAACAATTAAATATAAGAAATAACAATTTCTTAAAGTATATGTTAATCCCCATGTACCCAGACATTGTGGACATTCTGTATATATATACAGGGTGTCCAGAAAGTCTGGGTACATGGAGTAAATAAAACCATAACATAAACAATTAATATAAGATAAAATAATTTCTTAAAGCATGTGTTAATCCCCACATACCCAGACTTTGTGGGCACTTTGTATATATATATATATATATATATATATATATAGGGTGTCCAGAAAGTCTGGGTACATGGAGTAAATAAAACCATAACATAAACAATTAAATATAAGAAATAATAATTTCTTAAAGCATGTGTTAATCCCCACGTACCCAGCCTTTGTGGACACTCTGTATATATATATATATAGGGTGTCCAGAAAGTCTGGGTACATGGAGTAAATAAAATCATAACATAAACAATTAAATATAAGAAATAACAATTTCTTAAAGCATGTGTTAATCCCCATGTACCCAGACTTTGTGGACACTCTGTATATATATAGGGTGTCCAGAAAGTCTGGGTACATGGAGTAAATAAAACCATAACATAAACAATTAAATATAAGAAATAATAATTTCTTAAAGCATGTGTTAATCCCCACGTACCCAGACTTTGTGGGCACTTTGTATATATATATATATATATAGGGTGTCCACAAAGTCTGGGTACATGGAGGAAATAAAACCATGACATAAACAATTAGATATAAGAAATAATAATTTCTTAAAGCATGTGTTAATCCCCACATACCCAGACTTTGTGGGCACTTTGTATATATATATATATATATATATAGGGTGTCCAGAAAGTCTGGGTACATGGAGTAAATAAAACCATAACATAAACAATTAAATATAAGAAATAACAATTTCTTAAAGTATGTGTTAATCCCCATGTGGGTACATGGAGTGAATACAATTATAACATAAACAATTAAATATAAGAAATAAGAATTTCTTAAAGCATGTGTTAATCCCCATGTACCCAGACTTTGTGGACACCTTGTATATATATACAGGGTGTCCAGAAAGTCTGGGTACACGGAGTAAATAAAACCATAACATAA
>NC_069010.1:8642515-8644910 GCF_001194135.2 Octopus bimaculoides
AATATATCTAGGAGATTGCAAATATAATAATTCGGAATTTTGCTATAAAGAAATAGGATGGCTGTGTGGTAAGTAATTTGCTTACCAGCCACATGGTTTTGAGTTCAGTCCCACTGCATGGCACCTTGGAGAAGTGTCTTCTACTATAGCCTCTGGCCAACCAAAGCCTTGTGAGTGGATTTGGTAGACGGAAACTGAAAGAAGCCCGTCATATATATGTATATGTATGTGTGTGTATATGTTTGTGTGTCTGCGTTTGTCCCCCCAACATCGCTTGACAACCGATGCTCCCGTAACTTAGTGGTTCGGCAAAAGAGCCCAATAGAATAAGTACTAGGCTTACAAAGAATAAGTCCTGGAGTCGATTTGCTCAACTAAAGGCGGTGCTCCGGCATGGCCGCAATCAAATGACGGAAACAAGTAAAAGAGAGTAAAGAGTATATTAAAAACGAGGAGGTTATGAGCAAAGGAACAAAATATAGAGAACAAGGTAAAATTAGTAAATATAATTTATAGAAAACAATTTCAGCATGGAAGGTGTTTATAAGCCATTTAAAAACACACAGAAACACTGACAAAATTCCATGAACAGGTCGCAGTCTCAAAGCAACGAAAATATTTTAACAAATTAAATTTAAATGTTGAAGTGAATCTAACAGTTTTTGTGTGTTTTTAAATGGCTTATAAACACCTTCCATGCTGCAATTGTTTTTCTTTTCAGCAAATGATCTCAGATCAGGTCACTTGCTATGCAAGTACATCTCTGTAATTTAAAGGATGTTATATTAAAAACCATTACTGATTTTATAGTTGAATTAAATCTCAGATATAAAGTTAAATTGGTGGAGTTCAATAGCTGGGTTAGCAAGTTAACTTTCGCAGTATTTAAGTACATAAAGAAATTTATTAAGTGGATAGTAAAAGATTCAGTTTTGAATAAACCACCTAGTTAAAGAGTATGTAAATGAATTACATTAAAAGTATGTGATAGTGCTAGCAGATAAAGCAGCAGGGAATTTTGTAGTAATTTGTAAAAAATATTATATGATGGTTGTAGGTAAAGAATTTAAGTTTATAGGTAATAACACAAACAAACTATACAGGAAATGTTGATGAGATAGTTAATAGACTTATACCCACAATAGAAAGATTAAATGGTTTAGAAGTGGAAGAAAAGGATAAAAATACCTTTAACTCAGCGGTTTGGCAAAAGAGACTGATAGAATAAGTACTTAGCTTACAAAGAATAAGTCCTGGGGTTGATTTATTCAACTAAAGGTGGTGCTCCAGCATGGCCGCAGTCAAATAACTGAAATAGAAAAAAAAAAAGAATATATATATATATGTGTATATATGTGTGTAAAAAGGTTGAATAAGATTCGTCCTTTAATTTGGAGGTTTCCAAAAAGGATTTCTAATATTCGTTCTTCATATTTTGCTGGTAGTTTACAGGTATAAGTTTGTGAATATGAAAATAATACTTGTATATGATGTGTTTATAGAAAAAAATCCCATAGCTCTCAACAATTCCGTTAAAAATGAAGAAGAGAAGATATATATACATACATATATATATATATATATATATATATAAATTGTTATGTCTTGGGAGAGACATTATGCCAATATAATTAACACACACTGGTTCAATTCCACTCCTTTTCTTTATTAGTGAATTGCTTAAATATCCAATTATTTCGTTTCTGTTTTCTCAAAGGTCTTTTGTTGCTGTTTGTGCTAATTTTATTGGCCTAATGACCTACCCTAGACACAACAAAATTTGTTTCAACACACATGAATTCACATAAAGAATCTTGTAAACTAGATGTAAAAACGAAAAATATATATATAAACACATTAATAATTTGCTTTATCATCTATAGGTCTTTATAGTCAAAACATATATACTGACAGAGAATTCAGCTGCAGGAGAAACACCTAGCCAAAGATAAACCTCTGTACCTGGCTTGATATGGAGAAAGCCTTTGACAGGGTCCCCTGATCCCTTATCTGGTGGTCAATGAGGAAACTAGGGATAGATGAATAGTTAGTGCTCAACTTTCTCTGTCATGGTCAATGTAACGCTCACACACTACACACCTTCCTTCGAAGCACTGCTGTAAACAGCAGAGGTGAGCTAGAATGTTAAAACTTAGAGCGCATACACCGCAGAGCCCATAGTCAATTTGTAGCAGCTTTACTCTGCATGCTTTAGCTTCGTTACTATGACAACAGTCCGGATACTTATTGATCAGACTAAATATATATATATATATATATATATACATAATTAAGGGATCAGCAATCATTTGCTTCACCACATACCGAAGCTGGAGTCTCAGCTTTTTTAGCTGCTATTTCTGAACTTCGGTATGTGGTGAAGCAAATGTTTGCT
>NC_069010.1:8645389-8653136 GCF_001194135.2 Octopus bimaculoides
CGGGTGACACGTAAAAGCACCCACTACACTCTCTGAGTGGTTGGCGTTAGGAAGGGCATCCAGCTGTAGAAACTCTGCCAAATTAGATTGGAGCCTGGTGTTGCCATCCGGTTTCACCAGTCCTCAGTCAAATCGTCCAACCCATGCTAGCATGGAAAGCGGACGTTAAACGATGATGATGATGATGATGATAATGATGATGATGATGATATATAGACACACCTACATCTACACACACACACATATATATATACAGGTAAAATGTTGCTAATTATGAGAAATCTAAAGAACAATGCTCAGCAATTCTGTTTAATACTGAAGGAAAACATAACATTGCTTGAATAGTCAACGCCCTGAAAACATTCTATCATAGACATTTGGTGAACAATCTCATACCATAATAACGCTTTAATTATAGAAAATTTGAATTTAATTCAAGCAGGCGATATCTGTATTGGAGACTGCCTTATGTAAACATCAGTGTTTGAGTACCAATTTTGATAATGAAGATATGAGAAAACTTTTTCTATAATTACAATTGCTAGGAGCTATGATATTTATGATATAAAATTTTTGGCATTTTTTATACATATAACCAGTTTTTTGTTTCTATAATATAAGAGTTTTGAGAATTTCCAGTATGAAAATATTTTGATTGTGTATAATATTTGAATATAATAGATGTAATGATATAATGTATATGTGTGTATGTGTACAATATATATGTGTGTGTATTTAGAGGAAGATAGCTATGGCCAGTTCATAGGGTTACCTAGGATTTTATGTCGATAAAGTGCTTAGCTTTACCATATGACTCATCAGACTTTAATGGTTGGTGACCTATAACCTCTCTTCAAAATTGAGGATGAAAAGGCGTTGTGGTCAGTTTTTGAACACAGACAAAATTCCACTATCTGGAATCCATCCAGTCAGTTTCGGGTCCTGCGAGTTCAGTTTAAGTAGGAATCACCTGAAGTGTAAACAGGGTCTATAGACTTCCATCCTGGAATTTAACACACACATATATACACACAGTAATGCCTCTATATATGAGTTAATTTATTCCCGGAGACTCTTAAAGTAGAGCAATAATTTCCCATAGTAGGAATGTTATGAATCATAATTCATTTCCAGAAAAATATTTTACTTATAGAATTTATAACACTTGTAAATAAATGGAAATAAAGCAACAGTAGAATGTAAATAAAATTTTATGTAGAGTATGAATCACTTTCATTCGCACTAGACTCGTGCAAACCATCACTTGTAGATTTCTTTTTAAAAAACAAGTCTAAAGTTGTTTCTTTACAAGAAGCTTTTTTTTTTTTCGCTCTCTATAAATTTCTCGGTAACATGCAGAAGCATCTGTTATGGTCGTAGAAACTTTTGCACTTCATTCAAAATTTGGATATTCATCAGCATCATCGATTAAAAATCCGTTTTCCATACTGGCATGGGTTGGATGGTTTGACCGAGGTCTGGAGAGCCAGCGGCTTCACCAGGCTCCAATCTGATCTGGCAGTGTTTCTACAGCTTGATGCCCTTCCTAACGCCAACCACTCCAAGAGTGCAGTAGGTGTTTTTTATGTGCTACTGGATCAGGAGCCAGTAAGGTGTTAGTCAGGTACTTAACTATTAGTCCACTGCATCTTATGGCAGAAACAGCTGTAAGCTAATGAAGTGCATAAGATAATTCTTTGCCATCTCTTTTTCTTATTACTGCTCTATTCTCATCGAGCACTTCATTCTGAAACATATGTATATTGAATTCTACACAAGGTTGTTAGTCTAACAATATCTAAGCAAAAATGACAAAAAAAAAAAATAACATATAGAATCTTCTATCCATAATTCTTCAGACAGAGATTGTTGAATTCCTGTCTGAAATATATGTAATATAGAATTGAAAATTTATATCAAATCTTTCTTTGGGCTTCTGTTTTGATATGTGGCTTACTCTGTAAATAGAATTTACTAGAATTTTCAATTGTTATGCATGTCTCACTCAAAATAAAACACCGATATAAATTCATGTTGTTTATATGAACAAGCAGATGTACTTGACGTGGAGACATTTTGGATTATAATCCTTTATACATACAGTATATGTGTGTATTTATGTTACATTGAAATAAATACATAAATCTTCTACTTACAGGTATTGCTAGCTGTCTTCTGCTATAGCCTTGTAGCCCTAGGCCTAGTGAGAGGAAATGGTAGAAACCAAAAGAAACGCATTGAATATTTTATATTACTTGTAGTTATGTGTGTGTGTGTATATGTGTTATTTCTTTACTACCCGCAAGGGGCTACACACAGAGGGGACAAACAAGGACAGACAAACAGATTAAGTCGATAATACCGACCCCAGTGCGTAACTGGTACTTATTTAATCGACCCCGAAAGGATGAAAGGCAAAGTCGACCTCAGCAGAATTTGAACTCAGAACGTAGCGGCAGACGAAATACCGTTAAGCATTTCGCCCGGCGTGCTAACGTTTCTGCCAGCTCTCCGCCATATGTGTGTGTGTATATGTGTATATGTGAGAGGTGTATGTATGTGTATATGTGTGTGTGTATGCATGTGTGTGTATGTCACTATCTCCTTGTCTTGACATTGCCTGCTGCTGACAATCAGAAATGAACACCTCTGTCATGCCAATGGTGTTCTTTGTTCTAAATCTTCCATAAAAAGCATGCCTGGTTATTGGGATTTATTACCTTACTTGGAAACAGGTGAGGGTTGGTGACAGGAAAGGCATCCAGCGCCAAAAAATACCGCCCTACCCATACAATCATGGAAAAGTGAATGTTAAAACAATGATGATGGTTATGATGACTGTTTCTGGATACTAGTGTGTTTCTGGTAGTGAAGGGTAAATAAAAATATGGATGCATGATACCTCCTCAAAGGAATGACACAAAAAAAAAAAAAACTGGCTGTAAGACACACAAATATATACACATATATACATGTATATTTATATATATTCACCCACTAACACACACATGAATATATACACATATCATCATCATCATCATCATCATCGTTTAACGTCCGCTTTCCATGCTAGCATGGTTTGGACGATTTGACTGAGGACTGGTGAAACCGGATGGCAACACCAGGCTCCAATCTAATTTGGCAAAGTTTCTACAGCTGGATGCCCTTCCTAACGCCAACCAACATGTATATTAATATGTATTCACACACATGAATATATACACATATATACATGTATATTTATATATATTCACCCACTTACACACACATGAATATATACACATATATACATGTATATTAATATGTATTCACACACATGAATATATACACATATATACATGTATATTTATATATATTCACAGAGGCACTCACACACACACATTTGTGTTATATGTTCTATTGAATACTCCTCTATGTTTTAGTTTTTTTTATCCTTTTGATCACGGATTTGTATTATTTTCATATTAATTACTTATAATGTGTTTGGAGCATTAAGATTATTTAATCTATTATCAAAATTTCTAGACCCTCTCAGACTCATCTTCAGGATAAAGTGGTGTTGGTGCGTGTTGCTGCCTCTTTATAGTAGGCAGGGCCAATATGATTGCTGTAGACAGTACCACTGGAATTTGAATTTTGGCCACTAAACTCCCACTCCATCAGTCAGGTGTTTATAATTCTTTCGTGACTAGTCTATGTTGTCTGTGTTGTTTATTTTGTGCTGTATGTACTATGAGTGTTGCTTTCATCATGAATTGTCTAAATTTTGTGAAATTCTGTAGACTATAGTTGTGTTGTCAACTATTGTTTTTCCCTCTGTAATTTACATTTTGTTCTTTGGTGTAATACATTACAGTTGTTCCTTGTTGTAAATGCATGGTGAACCAACGTGACAGTTCATATTTGTGTATGATGAATCATTATAATGGTTGGAGTCGTGAAGTTTACTACTTTTGCAATTAAAACTGTCAATCATTCTCGTCATTAGCAGCTTGTTCTCAGGTTTATATGCGTGTAGCTTGTTATCAGTAAGAAATGCTGTTAATTTGAATGTTTTTGTAGTGTTACATTTGCGTTAATCTATGATTTGGTATAATGCATTTTGTGATGTTTTACAGGTGTCATTTGTTTTCTATAATTATTCCACATTTATGATCGGTTCATGATTCTTTATTGGCCTTGTTGTCTCACATATTTATTCCGATATATGTCATCCTGCATTGCTCCTTGGTTTGGCCAGTTAGCTTAGAATACCTGTCATTAGCTTGTTTTCATTTCATTCTGTGGTTTTCTTTATCTAGCACTTTACTTGTGAAGAAGAATCTAAATGCTCTTTAAAGGAAGAATTTTACCATTGGCATTTCTGTATCTTTGAACATTTTGGTATATCCATTTAAGGGATCTATTTTAAAACGGGGGCCACATTTTTCATTAATGTTTTACGTAGTGTTTTTGGTTCGGAAAGACTTTCAAACTTCGTATACTTATCTATTTTGTGTTATAGAACAGAAAAATATTTTTGTATTCGAATTTATTTCATGTAAAAAATTGTCTTATTTCGATAATTTCAACCAATCACTGACAAGTATTCAGTTGTTTACATTTACTCCTTTGGCTGATTAAGCGATGTAAAGCGTATTTAATCTCCATACCTTCGTTTTATTTGCTTTTTTCATTTTAAATTTGCTTTAACCCTAACCCTAACCCTAATCCTAACCCTAGGGTTAGGGTTAGGGTTAGGGTTAGGGTTAGGGTTAATTGTTTCAGAATCGTTTGTTTATGTAGTCAGCACTTAATGTATATCGGCTGAATGGACGTCAGTGATTGGTTGAAATTACAGAAATACGACAACTTTAACATGGAATAACTTATGGATTTCTTTTTTTTTAAGAAGACTAAGAGAAAAAGATGTTTTATATGACACATTCTACCAGTGTTCCAAGTTTCAAAGTGTTTCGTTAATGAAAAATGTGGCCCCCTTTTTAAAAAAGATCCCATTTAAGGAGTGAGAAGACTGGGCACAGCTGTTTTGTTTCTGAAGACGTTGGTGTTGTCTTGGTGGAAGTTTTCATAGCTTGTCAGTTTTTCTCCTTCTGTTTCACCAATTCTGCTGTCCCCAGGACAAACAATGTCTATGCTTAGGCATGATTTTCACCAATTGTTTGCCAGCACAATATTGGGTCCCTGATGTTTCATTCTGTGATCACATTAAACCACAAAGTCCCAAAGGATCTTTGCTTCGTCATCCTTTTGCTCATAGTCATCCTATTCTTCTCACCTTCTCCAATCCAAATGTTTGACAGTTTTCCAGAGGACCATTCTAGCAATATTGTTATACCATCACTCATATTCTCTCTCAACCAATTTGCTGCATTTGTTTAAAATATGCCACACTCTTCCTCCAGTTTCACCACACATTCCACATTTGCCAAATTCTGTGGAATGGTCAATTCTGTGCTTGCTGTAACTTGTCCTCAATACTTGCTCCTGTACTTGCCTTTCAGCTTTTCAGGGTTGATAAAAGAATGTACCAGTTGAACACTGGGGTCACTCTACACTGAAACTGCTGGCCTTGTGCCAAAATTTGAAATCGTTATCATTATTATTATTATCATTACATATCCATTGACCACTTCATCACATTGCTTCTTATAATGCTTTATGTATGTTGTCTTGAAATAATTTTCCATTTTTCTCTTCTTCTCTCACAGTTATTTGAAG
This sequence comes from Octopus bimaculoides, assembly GCF_001194135.2. Taxonomy (NCBI): domain Eukaryota; kingdom Metazoa; phylum Mollusca; class Cephalopoda; order Octopoda; family Octopodidae; genus Octopus; species Octopus bimaculoides. The sequence goes on from NC_069010.1 coordinate 8,651,111, forward strand.
AATTACGATCGGATCATGAAGTCAGGGATCTGGTATCCGGTGGTGCAGCTGCAGGTGTCTCGGCTGCATTCGGTGCACCAGTTGGTGGCACCTTGTTCAGTGTAGAAGAAGCGGCAAGTTTTTGGAGCAATGAACTTACTTGGAGAGTGGTAAGTTACTGCAATAGTTCTTTCACTTATATATATGTGTATATATATATATATATATATATATATATATATATATATATATATTCAGGGTGTGATGGGTAAATTGTCACCATTTTATATCTTTAATCTTGCACATGTGCATTGTTTATTTTTTATTTTGTCAACTACACAATATAGTAGGGTCAGTTGGGCACCATCTGTGAGAAAAACAGCACCCTGACACAATTCATTCCGCCAGAAATTTGAAAACATGCTGTACTGCTTAGCATTCACGACAGAAGCTCCAATATCAATATTTCAGTGTTTGGGTGTCAATCTGAGGATATAAATCGAAATTGATAAAAATCAAACCTACAATCAACATCATGGTGTTTGAATTGATCACGTGTGATGGTGATGTTATGCCTCCATTCATCTTCCCACATAGCCTCACAATCAACACAGAGGCCTACATCAAGTGCCTGGAGGAGGTAGCATTGCCCGAGGTAAAAAAGGCTAGCTGCTGGGAGACCCTATGTCTGTCAACAGGACTCTGCACCATGTCAAACAAGCTGGAGAATCCAGTCATGGCTGTCAGACAATTTTTGCATCCATACTACTCCTAACATCTAGCCACCTAACTCCCCAGACTGCAACTCCCTTGATTATTATGTGTGGGGCACAGTTGAGCGATATACCAACAAAACTTCTTGTAACACCAAAGATGACCTGAAGGCAAAGATTATGGCAGCATTCACCAACTTAAACAAGGAGACCGCCAGGAGAATTTCAAGATTTTCCGAAGCCATCTGGGGGCTGTGGCTGAAGCCTATGGCGATTTTATTGAATAAATTTACTCTTTAGTATTTCAAGATATTTTCATGTAATTTTGGGAAATAAATTTTGTTAAAAGAAATGTCAGAGTTATTTTCATTTTTAACAGGTCTTTGCTGCAATGACGGCCACCTTTTTCACCAATCTCTTCCTGAGTGCCGCTGTCGGCCATTTTACTCAGCTGTCATCACCTGGTTTAGTTCGATTTGATATCTTTCAGGTAAGAGCCTTTTTAATCTATCTATCTATCTATCTTTCTGTCTGTTTTTCGTTTGTATCGTATTTTCTTTTTTATACCCTTTTTGTTTTACATATTTTTTCCCCATTATTAAAACCTGCCATTTGTTCTTTGTTTTCTTTCCTCCCACAGGAAGACATGGCCTTTGACCTCGTAGAGTTTCCAATATTTGTACTGATGGGTGTTGTAGGTGAGTTCTAGCATCATTTTCCCTTACTGCTCTGTTCCTCCCATCCTCTCCATTCTTTCCCCCTGCACCTCATACTCTTGCTCCTCCTCCTCATCTTCTCTCTATGCCTCCTCTCCCACCCTCTTCCTTCTACTTCTGCCCTTCTACCTCCTTCTACCTTTCTCCTCATTACCACCAACAACAACAACAACACAACCACTGTCTCCTCCTCCTCCATCACCAGCAATCTTTTCAAGAGTTACCAAACCTGCTAGACATAGCAGTCACATCTACACCTAAATTTGTTTATTTACATACTCTTACTAATTACCTGCTGATGTTTTTGTTCTTTCAGGTGGATTGGTTGGCGCCTTGTTTGTTATCATAAACTACAAACTTACAGTGTTCCGATATCGGTAATGTTCCATTATGCTTTATTCTGCTGGTTAATTTATTCCATTCCATACAGGATTTAAACAAATTTACATGAGCTGAACTGAACATGCTTCAGCACTCATTTCTTGTATTCCCACTCAGCCTAACGGGATCCACTTATTTTGTTTATCACATTTTCAATATTGTCTTATTTTCTGCTGGATACCACTTTCACTTTCATTTTCACTCATCCCCAATACTCCCTCTTGTTCTGCCAATGGC
>NC_069010.1:8653768-8654904 GCF_001194135.2 Octopus bimaculoides
TATATATTTATATATATATATATATATATACATACATCATACACACACACACACATAAATTTAAATATATGTTTGCATGTATGGGTATGTATACTTAAGAGCCATCTGTCTTTGCAGGTATATTCGTAGGAAATGGATGATGGTTGCAGAGACTGCTCTGGTTGCTATGGCGACGGCAGGTGTTGGTTTTGTCTTCATCTACACCATTAATGACTGCACTGATATAGAGCCTTACGACCACCACCATGCTATTGTGGCGAAGGTAAGCATCACCACCATGACCTTCTTGATCATCATCATCATCATCACCACCATCATCACAGCCAGAAATTTATCAGCATCATCTTCATCACAAACACTACCACCACCATCAATGTTAATGCCAGTATCATTGCCATCATCATCATCATGCCACCACAACCACCATTACTGTCTTACCACATGACCAGGTGTGTGTTTATATATATATATATATATATATATATATAAGGTTGAGGAGGGTATTGGATTTAACCAAACCCCGGAGGATACAGGTAATACCGAGTAAGTGGTGTATACCGATTAATTTGCCCCAATCGTTGTATGAACAGGATTGGGGATTATAAGTCGTGTATTAGCGTGTGTATATGATTTACATATATATATATATATATATATATATATATGTGATGGCACATGGCTCAGTGGTTAGAATGTCAGGCTCACAACCATGAGGTAGTAAGTTCAATTCCTGGACCAGGCTGTGTGTTGTGATCTTGAGCAAGACACTTTATTTCACGCTACTCCAGTCCGCTCGGCTGGCAAAAATGCGTAGTACCTGTGTCACACTGAATCTCCCTGAGAACTATGTTAACGGTACATGTATCTGTGGAGTGCTCAGCCACTTGCACATTAATGTCATGAGCAAGCTGTTCTGTTAATCGTATCAGCTGGGACCCTCATCGTTGAAACCGATGGAGTGCTCCTTTAATATATATATATATCATCATTATCATCATCATCATCATCGTTTAACGTCCGCTTTCCATGCTAGCATGGGTTGGATGATTTGACTGAGGACTGGTGAAACCGGATGGCAACACCAGGCTCCAGTCTGATTTGGCAGAGTTTCTACAGCTGGATGCCCTTCCTAACGC
>NC_069010.1:8656181-8659217 GCF_001194135.2 Octopus bimaculoides
TATATATATCTGATGCTGTTTCCTATATAGGCACAAGTGTAATTCTTTCCCAAATAAACTGTACTTCATGTTTGGGGCTCTGATGAAGCTCTAAGGCATTATTCAGGCACTCAATTATGAGTCCACTGCACCTCACAGCAGAAACAGCTGTAAGCTAATGAAATTCATAAGATAATCATTTATCCCTTTGTGATGTCTCTTTCTGTTGTGGGAAGTTTTATTTCATCCATATTTTATTTATATCTTTCAGGTATTTTGCAAAGGAGATAACCAACATAACTCACTTACCTCATTATTCCTAACAACACCAGAATCTACGTTAAAAGGCCTGCTGCATGACAAAATAGGTGAGCATTGTGCACATACTTATAAGTTTAAGAACTATTTCTGTATGCAATCTCAATGTCTAAAAAAAAATTCTAAATTAAAAGATACTAATTTTATAAAAAAAAAAAATTGTAAAAAATATCAGGTTGACACAGAACTAATGGAACAGAGTGTTTGTGCAGCTGCTTTCCCTGTCTTAAGTTTTTCAAACACATGCAATATCTTTATCTTTTACTTGTTTCAGTCACTTGATTGCTTCCATGCTGGGGCACGGCCCTGAGGGGTTTTAGTCAAACAAATCGACTGCAAGACTTTTTTTTAAAGTCTAGTACTTATTCTATCACTCTCTTTTGCTGAACTGCTAAGTAACAGGGACGTAAACACACCAGCACCAATTGTCAGGCAGTGGTAGGTGACAAACACTGATATAAAGACACACACACATAGATATGTGCATACATATATACAATGGGCTTCTTTCAGTTTTCATCTACCAAATCCACTTTGGTCGGCCTGAGGCTATAGCAGAAGACACTTGCCCAAGGTGCCATGCAGTGGGACTGAACCCGGAGCTAAGTGGTTGGGAAGCAAGTTTCTTACCATACAGCCACACCTGCGCCTGTATCAGGTAAATCCTTTTATGAATAATCTGCTTGCCTTTAAAAAGGTTATTTTATACAAGTAATAATCCACTCAATAGGGGTTTGCAAAGATGGTAAGCAAGTGGTAGCACTGTCAGTGGCTTGGCCCAGTGGATTCTACTCTCCCTTTCTCTTACATTCAACCCCTCCATATATAATTAATTCCAAGAGAACACTATGGTGTTTTTTGGAGAGGGTTCTAGTTAGAGAAAGGTCAGAATTGTGGGATCAGAAAGCACAATTTGGAAGTTGCAGATGAATTTATCTTTCAAGTGAAGAATAAATGGATGGATGGTGAGAGAAATTGGAATCTACTGTGTAGGGAACTGTAAAATGCTCATGGCACAGCTGGTCACACCTTCTACCTGCCCTTAAGTGATTAATTCCATCTACTAACCCCATAAAATACTGTGTCCACCTGTCCTAACTCTAAACCCCCTTTATTACTTCTCTCTTGCAGGTTCCTACAAAGTGACCACATTACTTATATTTTTGGTTCTATATTTTCTACTCTCTGTCTGGACGTATGGCCTGAGTATCTCGAGTGGGGTCTTCATCCCTTCCCTGACCATAGGGGCCATCTGGGGACGGCTGCTTGGCTATGGATGCATGGAGATTTTCCCACATTTGGTAAGGAGGAATCTTATTGTCAACCATGTCTCTATATCATTATGTCTTCGCTTGTCTTTATATCTCTTGTCTATATATCTTTATTTATTTGTATGTTTCTTTAACACTTTTGTTACCATATTTCTCCTGAGATGCTCTGTGTTTCTTTCAGTTAATTTTAAATATAACAGAGAGTTTAGTAAAATAATTTAGCTATCATTAAGCAAATGCTAGGAACATAAATTGTGAACATTTTATTTGTGATGAATTATGCTTTCCATAAACTTGACAAGTAATAACCATAGGAAATATATGCTAGTGGAGGCGCAATGGCCCAGTGGTTAGGGCAGCGAACTCGCAGTCATAGGATCGCGGTTTTGATTCCCAGACCGGGCGTTGTGAGTGTTTATTGAGCGAAAACACCTAAAAGCTCCACGAGGCTCCGGCAGGGGATAGTGGCGAACCCTGCTGTATTCTTTCACCACAACTTTCTCTCACTCTTTCTTCCTGTTTCTGTTGTGCCTGTAATTCAAAGGGTCAGCCTTGTCACACTGTGTCACGCTGAATATCCCCGGAGAACTACGTTAAGGGTACACATGTCTGTGGAGTGCTCAGCCACTTGCACATTAATTTCACGAGCAGGCTGTTCCGTTGATCGGATCAACTGGAACCCTTGAGGGCCAACAACAAAATATATGCCAATAAATGTGTGTGAACGTGTGTGCATATATATATGTGTGTGAAGGTATATGGCTTAGTGGTTAGGGCATTCTGCTCACGATCGGGAGTTCAGTTCCCAGCGACGTGTTGTGTCCTTGAGCAAGGCACTTTATTTCACGTTGCTCCAGTCCACTCAGCTGGGAGAAACGAGGAGTACCTGTATTTCAAAGGGCCAGCCTTGTCACGCCCTGTGTCACATCGAATCTGCCTGAGAACTACATTAATTTGACGAGCAAGCTGTTCCGTTGATCGGATCAGCTGGGATCCTCATCATGGTAACTGATCGAGTGTTCCTTTTATATATATGTCGTGTGTGTGTGCTAATGTTTGTTTTTATAATTACTGACAGCACATGCCTGATACACACACACACACACACACACACACACACACAATCGGGGGTCGATTTGTGCGACTAAAGGAGGTGCTCCAGCATGGCCGCAGTCAAATGCCTGAAACAAGAAAAGGAGTAAAAGAGTATTCCATTGTCTATTCATTGTCTTTTTCCTTTTCTTTTTTTCAATTCCAGAAAAACAATTTAGGCAAATACGCCCTCCTCGGGGCCGCGTCTCAACTCGGTGGGATTGTGCGCACTACAATCAGCATAATGGTAATTCTGGTTGAATGCACCGGTGACATAACTCTCGGACTGCCTCTCATGATGGTTCTTATTATATCCAAATGGGTTGGAGACTTTTTCTCAACGGTAGGTGGCGAGAGCGAGTTTCTATTCTTTTTG
>NC_069010.1:8660034-8660995 GCF_001194135.2 Octopus bimaculoides
TGAAAACAAGACATTTGTACTACAGAGCCAGAGGTGGTTTCAACTGAGTTGATACCAAAAGGGTTAAAAATATCATGGTGACTTTAACCCTTTTGTTAGCATATTTCTGTTGAGATGCTCTGTTTCTTTCAATTAATTTTAAATACAACAAAGAATTTAGTAAAATAACTTAGTTATCATTAAGCTAGTGTTAGGAACATCAATTGTGACTAAGGTTTGGTGGAAGATTTTAATTCAGAACTTTTGAAAACAAGATATTTGTACTACAGAGTGTTGCATTCAGATTGAAGTAATAAATTAGGTGGTTTACTTGTGAGACAAATGATCCATGTGGGTGTATAGTGTGAAAGAGACAGACATCATGATAGACAGATAGATGAAGGAGAAAGGTGGGCGTGATGTGAGTGAGTGAATAGAAGAGAGAAACGAAAGAAAAGAAAGGAAGAGGATAGATATTGGAAATAGAAAGAATGAGAGCAAAAGTAAAAATTAATATAATGATTAAGATAAAAGATAATAGGCTGGTATTATTTTGCTTCAGGGTAGGTTTGGCGTGAGAGGTCAGGGGTTAACGTTTTGGTAAAGTGGAGGAGGAAGGCATTTATTGCTATTAAAGGGTAATTATATATAAATATATTTATATATATACAAATATATATAAACATATATAAAAATAATTAGACATCCAAAGGTGAAACTATAATATTGTCATGTCATCATTTTTTTCTGTGCAAAATATTATCAGCTGATTGCAAGTCTTTGTTGAATGGTTTTTATTCCAGAGATTTCTTCACCTGGCCCGGGGGTTCTCAACCATTATTTTTATTTACGGTCCCCTCTGATTACTATTTTACTCTGGTGGACCCCCATAGCCATTCGATGTTTAAAAACTAGTTTTTAACTTCTTTCAAAATTCCTATTTTGGTTTCCACACATTAACTTGTGTAGATTAAACTATGGA
>NC_069010.1:8661005-8661486 GCF_001194135.2 Octopus bimaculoides
ACTATTGTAGATCCCCAATTTATTATCTTGTTGCATGGAGTTCCAAAAACCTTATATGAACCCTGGTTGAAAACCACTGTCCTTGATGGATTACCTCCCATTGACTAGTGAAATCCATCTACCCTTGACACTATTGGATGGCTGTTGACTTTCATGGGTACCTCCACCCTTTAATAGCTCTTGTTTTTCATCCCATAAAGCTGAAAAAATCTTTCTCCTCACCAAGAAAACAAGCATGGTGGGGTTGCTAGTTTAATCACCGATGAGCCGAGCATGCAACAGGTTATGCTGGATTATATGTTACCAGTAGTGCTAGAGCAACGTGTGTGTGTGTGTGTGTGTTTGTATTTGTATCCTTATGACTTTCCTTTATGTCTCCTCTAGCCATGATTTTACCACAGTCTTCAGAAGCTTTACGTAGCCATCTGGCAACGATCTCACTTGGCTTGCCGGGTCTTCTCACGGAAATGTGCTGTGCGTG
>NC_069010.1:8663219-8665922 GCF_001194135.2 Octopus bimaculoides
CCACCAAATTTTCAAAGCCTCATGCCTAGAATAGAAATAATAATAATAATTATTATTATTATTATTATTAACATTCTTCTTCTTCTTCTTCTTCTTCTTCTCCTCCTCCTTCTCTTCCTCCTCCTGTCGTATATATATCTACATGTGTCTTTCTACCTGTCTTTTCCCCTACCACGACCACTTGACAAATGGTGTTGGTGTGTTTACATCCCTGTTTGGCAAAAGTGACCAATAAAATAAGTACCGGGTTTTAAAAATGAAAAGCAGTGGCGGGTCCTCAATTCATTGAACTAAAATTCTCCAGGGCAGTGCCCCAGCATGGCCGTAATCTAATGACCGAAACAAGTAAATGATAAATGACAAAAAGATTATCTGCTTCGAGATTCACTGTTCCGAAAAAGAATTAATTCACCCAGATCCGTTTGTCATTGTTATAAACCTTCCCCTTTCTCTCCTTATTAGGGTCTGTATGAGATGAACATCCATGTTGCCGGTATACCAATGCTCCCCTCGGAACCTCCGCCAATGTTTGAAGATGTCAAAGCAAGGTACTGTAGATTTTAACGGTCTAACACATCATATATATATATTTATATATATATATATATATATTTATATATATATATATATATATACATATATACACACACACACACGCACATATATAATATATATATATATATATATACACATGAGGTGACACTTAAAAGTTTCTGGCTTTAAGGGTATCTTGAAAGGCCTGGTTGGAGGCCCAACCTTCTGAGTTTTTTTACAGGGCTTAGAAAAACTGAGGGAGTGCTGCAATAAGTGTGAATCTGAGAGGGGAATATGTTGAATAAAATCATAATTAACTGATTCTTCTCTATCTTCTTTTACTCAATGCCAGGAACTTTTCAGCACAGCCTCGTATATGAGCATATACATATATATATACATATATATATACATATATATATTTACTCTTTGTCTCAATATTTCAGTGACATCATGAGCAAGCCAGTGGTTTGTCTTCCAACCATTTGTTCAGTGGGTAAAATTGTGGATCTCCTCAAAGTGGAAACTTCATGCGGATTCCCAGTGGTGGAAGTGGAAAACGATTCAGACTCGGTAGGTTTGTGATGGGAGGTGTGTTTTTTATTTTGTTGTCCTTTAACTCTTTTATAGGTTTGTGTGTGTGTGAGAGAAAGAAAGAGAGAAAAAGAGCGAGCGAGAAAGAGGGCTGTAACCAAACTAACACCATTTGTCAAGCAGTGGTAGGACACAAGCACAAAGACGCATACACAAAAACACACACACAATGGGCTTCTTTCAGTCTCCATCAACCAAATCCACTCACAATGCTTTGGTTGGCCCAAGGCTATAATAGAAGGCACTTGCCCAAAGTGCCACACAGTGGGACTGAACCCAGAACCATGCGGTTGGGAAGCACTCCTTACCACACAGCCAAGCCTGTACTGATTTATATGAAACCTATTTAAATTTTAAGACCTTTTAAACATCGGATGTGAGCAACAAGGCAGAGAACAAAGAACTAAACACATATGCATAATATGAAACACAAAATGTGGTTTAGATGAGGAAATTAGCTCTTTGAATTATTTGTGTGGTTTTGTAGGATGAAAGCATCCATCTGTCTAGACATCCATCCATTGCTCTATACAGGCATCTGTCCACCTGTCTATCTACCCATCTAGCCACTCAGCCAAGCATCCACGTACCTATCCATACATCCAACTGTTTATCTGCTCATCTGTCCATCCCTTGCTCAATCTGTTCTTCTTTCCTTCTGTCTGTCCACCCATTCATCCATCCATCCATCCATCCATCCTCTTGTGCATCCAGCTATCTCCTAACCATTCTTCCACGCATCCCCCTCCCTCACCCCTGTTCCTTATTACATCAAACCCTTCACCCATCCATCCATCAATCCATTCATTCAACCATTCTCTTCTCCCTCCCTTTTTCTCTCCTTCTCTCCCACACGCCTCTATCTAGCCATTCGTCCCTCCCCCTATCTATCCTCTCCATCCCTCCATCTATCTTCTACCTCCATCCCTCCACCATCCATTCATTTAATTATATATCCACCTATCCAGTGATTCATCTACAAATCCATCAGCTCTTACTGAAACCATGTCAATGCTCTCTTTTTTCTGACCAAGTTTCTTGTAATTTAATTAGTGTTATGTTCAGCTATTTTTTCTTTTTATATATATATATATATATATATTCTCTTTTCCTGTTCTGGCTACAATGTGACCTACCTGTGCAATGAAGAATAATTAGCAAGTAATACATACCAGTAGTGATGCCATAGTAATGACATCACAGTGTTATTTGTTGACAATTATGGTTCTGGAAAGGAGAAAAAGAATCACCAAGGTGTTGTGGTATGATGTGTCGGGTTGCTTTAAGTTGAAGAATGGAGATAATTAAAGAAATCTACATGCAAATATTTTTGTTGAACAACTATGGAAAAATGGAGGCGACAAAATACTGTGTGTGTGAGTGTGTGTGTATGTATGTATGTACATATATATATATATGTATTTATATGTATGTATTTATATGTATGTATATATATAACTATTAAAGGGGGAAAATTATCAGGAAAGATATTTCTATTCATGTTTTTAAATACACACACACACACACACACACACACATATATATATGTATATATATATATATATATATATATAT
>NC_069010.1:8665950-8666203 GCF_001194135.2 Octopus bimaculoides
TGTGTGTGTGTGTGTGTGTGTGTGTGTGTGTGTGTGTGTGTGTGTGTATGTGTGTATATATATATACAAACACGCGTAACTACTTCATCCCTTTCAAGTTCGTGCCTCACAGCGTTCATACACAAATAATTTTTCTAGTCTGGCCATAAAGCCTTTTCTGTTTGTTTTCCTGTCTTGTTTTTTGTCCGCCACTACATTCCTCCATGCCAAGATTTAATTTGTGTATACAAATTTAATTTGCGGTCTATGGGAA
>NC_069010.1:8666882-8670022 GCF_001194135.2 Octopus bimaculoides
GTAAAAGCACCCACTACACTCTCTGAGTGGTTGGCCTTAGGAAGGGCATGCAGCTGTAGAAACTCTGCCAAATTAGACTGGAGCCTGGTGTTGCCATCCGGTTTCACCAGTCCTCAGTCAAATCGTCCAACCCATGCTAGCATGGAAAGCGGACGTTAAACGATGATGATGATGATATATATATATATATATATATATATATACATATATATATATGAGGTGTTGAAAAGTTCCTGGCTTAAGGTAAAAGAAAATACAGGTGAATCAGTTAATTATGATTTTATTCAACATATTCCCCTCTCAGATTCACACACTTTTTTACAAGGCTCAGTGCTAGTTATATAATTTCTATAGGAAATTTGTAAAGATGACCTTAACAAATGATTTAATAGCACTGCTAACATAGTAGAACACAGTACTGACTCACAAAAATGTTCACTATACATTCTAGTATATCATGGCTGTGTAATGAAATAAAGTGTCTTTACATGTCATTAATATTTATGTACCAGCTTCCAAGAATTTGAAAATTTAGTTTACTTTCTCATTGCATTAATCTCTAAACATTGTCATGCATTTGTCTTTGTTTGTGCTGACGAACACAATGAAGATATTACTTTTGTTGATCTGATTAATGATAATGTCAAGGCTTGTATGAGATTTTCCTACTTGTTATTTATTTATCGTTAGGTGCTTGTTTGTTTATTGTAATCTGTGTGGGTAATTAATCTATTTTAATTGCATTCATTAAGAGAGAGAACAAAACAGAGGCAGAAGTCTTGAAGTATTCAAGTTGTAATATCTACTTTTGGAATGTTGTCATGTGAAAAACTCAAGCTTGTGAGGCTTCAGGAGAAAATTAAATAAACTAAACCGTTTATCTGTCAGTCTGTCTATCTATCTATCTATTTATTCATCTATCTACCTATTACTCTATCTATATATCTAACTATCCATCCATCCATCCATCCATCCATCCATCTATCTATATTCATTTAGCTCTCTACTTATTTTTCTATCTATCTGTCTATACATACATACATACAAACATACTTCATATACATATACCACACACACATAAAAAGATAGACACATATATTCATGTATATACGTTTGTGTATGTATATATATATATATATATATATATATGATGATGATGATTATGGCAATGATATATTTAGCCTTGTGCACCAGGAACAAGCAGATAATTACTTAAGCTCATAATGATTAATTAACATTTCATTAAATTCAAATGATGCCCCGAATGAAACACTTTCTATATTTGAGAAAGCAGATCTGCTGTTAAACACATACCAGGTTATTAAACTCCATACCAGGTTATTAAAAAATATACCTCACAGGCTATCATCATCATCATTGTTTAATGTCCGCTTTCCATGCTGGCATGGGTTGGACAGTTTGACTGAGGACTGGCAAGCCAGGAGGCTACACCAGGCTCCAGTCTGATCTGACAAGGTTCCTACAGCTGGATGCCCTTCCTAACACCAACCACTCTGAGAGTGTAGTGGGTGCTTTTATGTGCTACTGGCACGGGGCCATGAAATTATTTTGTTAATGTTTATACATCAATTCTATACATGGATATACTGTTTTTTTTTTTGTTTGTTTGTTTGTTTGTTTGCAGGGAAGTCTGGAGACATATGGTAAACTAAAAGGATTAATTCTCAAGTCTCAGTTGATGGTACTTCTGAATTTTAGGGTGAGTATATGTAAGATTACATATATGCATTCTTTTATTAAGGGGTAAAGGGACATTGAAAATTATGGTGACAGCAACAATAGTGAGACTGATTATGATGACGGTGGTCATGATGACGGTGGTCATGATGACAACAGTGATGGCAATGATGATAAGAAATTTCTGGTTTTCTAAATCTAGCATTTGATGAAACTATGATTGTAGAGACCAATGTGGAGCAGGTGTTTATATCAAGAATTATATGGAAGAAACATTAACGAATTGCAAGGAAAGCAGTTTTGAGTATTATTAAAAAAAACTTTTCTTGATCTGTTCTATATAGATGGAATATCTAAGTATTACTATATGTTATGGTATCACTTATTAGGTACCTAAAATCCAACATCAAACAAAGACATGTAACAGCAAGATTGTAATTGAGAAATTGAATGGAAGCATTTGTAATACAATACAATATAGTCTAAAAGTACAAGATGACTGCAGAGCGATAGATTGTCAGCACGTCTCTTATTAAAACCTTTTTCTTTCTTCATCTTCTTTCATTTCTTTCCTTCTCCTTCCTTCCCTCTTCTTCTTCTTCTTCTTCTTAATATTGATATTATTAAGGTGGCAAGCTGGTAGAATCATTAACACACCAGACGAAATATTTAGTAGCATTTTGTCTGTCCTTACATTCTGAGTTCAAATTCTGCTGACGTTGACTTTACCTTTCATCCTTTCGGGGTTGATAAATTACCGTATTTGATGGCCTATAAGACACACGAGTGCATAGGGCACACCCTAGCCTAGGCTATACTTTTGTAAAATAAATTACCACTAAAATAATGTTTTAATTCCTCCCCTTACCTGCATAACTTATGTTATTACCAGTAATTATAAGCAATTTATTGCATCCACATTCAATATAAACATACCGTGGGCGATTCTTTGTTTACTTTTTTTTTTTATTTAAAAAAAATTTATTTCTCTCTGTCATTCTCGTTTTCTCTACCACAATCTGGTGTATTTATTTTACTGGCCTACCAATGCATACAGTGCATTTCTCTACCCTAGGTGTCAGGAAGACACTTGACGAGAAATGGAAACAGAATTGAAAGAAGATGATAATGAAAGTAATAATGATAATAATAATAATAATAATAATAATAATAATAATAATAATAATAACAACAATAATAATAATAAGAACAACAACAACAACAACAACAACAACAACAATAATAATAATAATAATAATAATAATAATAATAAAGGCTGTGATATAATACCAGGTAATACCCTGATGCAGTACCAGTAAATGCCCTGATGCAGTACCAGGCAATGGCTCTCATGGCTTCTGATCTTAACTGATTGGAAGTGTTATCATGTACATTGTTTTGTCTTGGTATAAAAAGATGGGCTACAGCAAATATTCTGCTTA
>NC_069010.1:8674194-8675497 GCF_001194135.2 Octopus bimaculoides
ATGTAATAAAACAGCGGCTAACTAGTCCAACAGTATTGCTTTTTCTTGTATTTGTTGCTCCATTCTCCACATAAATATAATTATAAACTACGGTTTAAGCAGTAAATTACCTGCCTCTGGATGCCCTCTTCCCAAGACGGTACCCGTACAGGTGATCCCCAGGAGTGCCTCCGGATTTAAACATCCCCTGGTTGCTTGGATGCTTCAGACTACCCCTGAAGGATCGAGGCAAGCTTATCACTTACATATATATATATATATATAAATATATATATATATATTTATATACCTACGTGCTAAACATACAAACCTTTCAAATTAGCATATTTCTCCATGAATTGGGAAAATGATGAACAGCTTAAATTGATTCTCATCCTGTTTTCTAAATGTCAGTAACTATGTTATTCCTCTGCAAGAACTTGCTTGCCCTCCCACCCACTTCTCATACTTCAACCTCTCATCTCTTGGCAAAAGCTGCTGCTCACCTCACCTCCTGGCCTCACATTTTGTGGTCTTGTGCACTGCTTGGCATCTTCACTAGTGCTTGTGCCACTGTAAAGCGATCGTAGTTTGGAAGGGCATCCGGCTGTAGAAACCATGCCAAATAAAGACTGGAGCAGAATGCAGCCTTTGCACCCACTGGATCCTGTCAAACTGTGTGACTCCTGCTAGCAGAGAAGATGGATGTCAAATGACATTGGTGGAGGTTTGGTTCTCTTCAAGAGTGTCATCACTTGACCAATTGCAGAGAAACAGGTGGCCAGTCTGTTTATTTATGCATCTCATTCACATACACGTATATACATAAAGTAATCTATATGTTGTATAATTATTCTCCTTGCAGTCTTGTTCCCTTCCAAGATTGTTTCGTCTCTTCCGAGGTCTTGGTCTTCGCCATTTGATCATAGTCAATGATAAGAATGATGTAAGTACAGTTTATTATTATTATTATTATTATTATTATTATTATCATTACCTCCATCTTAGCGAAGGCAGAGGTATTGTTTTCAGTTGTGTTTGTTTGTTTGTCCGTGGACAAGATATCTCAAGAACCGCTGGATGGATTTGGATAACACTTTCAGAGATGTTTGGCCTCATGACTGGCACAAACTGATTAGATTTTGGGATTGATCTGGTACTGGACAAGGATTCTGGATTACTTTTCCGTTTTTTTTACTTAATTTTTGAGAGTGGTTGGGTTCATTTTTAGTATTCTCGTTGGTGAGAGCAGTCGAGTTTATTTCAGATAATCTCATTTCAAAAACCATCATTATTATTATTATTATTATTATTATTATTATTA
>NC_069010.1:8675862-8677323 GCF_001194135.2 Octopus bimaculoides
TATTTGATGAGAACTCTCAGCTTATTTTGCTGGGTAAGATGGTAAGTGTCAGCTGTCCACAGCCAGCAGACTAAGGTGACACTTGTTTACTGGTCATACTTCAAAAACCTTGTGAAGAATTCTTGGAGTTCCAAGCAATGCTGATTTTTGTCGGTGTTCTATCCATACATTTGTACAAATCATTTTAAGCCATGTTGGTAGTTAAGTGCTGATACTTCATAGTGTGCCGATTACCTATTGGTATCACGTCTGCTCTCCTCATTGACAAAAACCTTCGTATTTCCCACTTCAAATCATTGCAATTCTTCAGTTTTTCTTCTTCTTCTTTCTCTTTGATCCTGTTGTCACCAGAACATGCTATGTCAATTGTTATACATGTTCTCTTTTTTTAAATTCACCACAACAATGTCCGGTTTCCAATGTCTAGTTAGGTGGTCGCAATGAATCATTGCATCCCCACAGGATTCATTCCCAGTGACTCCTGGGGTTTGCACGTACCACATCTTTGGTCTTTGTAGGCTGTGATTTCCACAAGCTCCCACTGGATCATCCTAGTCACATTATGTCATCTTTTGTAAATGCGTTGTGTCAATTTTGAGCATTCGCTAACGATGTACCATACTAATTCACCCTCTTACCACCCATTCTGCATTTGTTGCTCTCAGTAGTGTTGTTGATTTTGCACTTCACATAGTCCTTAATGCTTGTTCTTGTGCTGCACATATAAGTGCTTCTGTCTCTATCTTCAGGTCACTCCTCCACATCCATAGCCATCCTCATCATCATTATTATTATGAAAAATCTCAGCTTCATTTTGTTGGGTATGATGGAAAGTGTCAGCTGTCCACAGCCAGCAGACTAAGGTGACACTTGTTTACTGGTCATGCTTCAAGAACCCTACAGAGAGAACTCTGGCAGTTCCAAGCAATGATGAATTTTGTAGGTGATCTATCTTTACATTTGCATCAATCTTTTTGATTAATGTTGGTAGTTGAGTGCTGATACTTCTAATTGCACCAATTACTACTAGTATCATGTCCGCTCTATTCATCACCCACAACCTGTGTATTTCCCCACTTCAAGTCATCATAGTTGTTCAGTTTTTCTTCTTCTTTCTCTTTGATCCTGTTGTCACCAGGTCATGCAATGTCAATTATCAGGCATGCTTTTTTTTTTTTCGTTTCTGTTCACCACAATAATGTCAGGTTTCCAAAGTTAATTATTATTATTATTATTATTATTATTAAGGTGGTGAGCTGGCAGAATCATTAGCATGCTAGGCAAAAATGTTTAGCATCATTTTGTCCATCTTCATATTCTAAATTCAAATTCCACTGAGGTCAGCTTTGTTTTCCATCCTTTTTGGAGTTGATAAAACAAGTAGCAGTTGAACAACTTAGTCCTCCCCAATTAATCTGCTGGCCTTGTGCTAAAATTTGAGACTATTATTATTATTATTAT
>NC_069010.1:8677549-8678768 GCF_001194135.2 Octopus bimaculoides
CACAATAATGTCAGGTTTCCAAAGTTAATTATTATTATTATTATTATTATTAAGGTGCTGAGCTGGCAGAATCATTAGCATGCTAGGCAAAAATGTTTAGCATCATTTTGTCCATCTTCATATTCTAAATTCAAATTCCACTGAGGTCAGCTTTGTTTTCCATCCTTTTTGGAGTTGATAAAACAAGTAGCAGTTGAACAACTTAGTCCTCCCCACTTAATCTGCTGGCCTTGTGCTAAAATTTGAGACTATTATTATTATTATTATTATTATTATTATTATCATCATAATTAAGGCGATGAGCTGGCAGAATCGATAGCACACCAGGCAAAATGCTTAGCAGTATTTAATGTCTTTACATTCTGAGTTCAAATTCCGCCGGGGTCAACTTTGCCTTTTATCCTTTCAGGGTCAATGAATTAAGTACTAGTGAAACACCGGGGTCAGTGTAATTGACTTAGCCCTTCCCACCAAATTTCAGGCCTTGTGTCTATGGTAGAGAGGATTATTATTATTGAGTGAGAGAGTACAATGAATGCCATCAAAGTAACACTGGGCTAAAATATATGAAGCCCAGTATACCCACCATGACCACCCGTCTGATAAGGGTACACCAGGCACATGCATCACAATCATATGTGTGTGGCATGGCGACCTTATATCAAGATAAACAGTGCATGACCTTGCAGGTGGGGCCCAGTTAGAATTTTTTTTCAGCTCAAGTAGCCCATCTTGCTCAAAATGTCCCTGAATGAAGGTTGTTTAAAGATGATGAATACAACACGCATGCTTCCAAAGGTGAATTATTCAAACCCCAAAGAATTCCTCTCAACACATGGCTATGATGCTCCTCCACTATTTCTGCTCATTGTCAGAGATGCATGTATTGTCAGCCACTAATGGACATGCTCAACTGGTTAAAGTCAAACAACTATCAAGCAAATCTGTGGTACTGAACAGATTATTATTATTATTATTATGTTTTGCCTTTTGTTTTGTATTTGTACAAGTTGACTCCAAGTCTCAGTTAGAGACCTCAAGAGACAACAAGTTAGAAGTTCAAGTTGATGTTATGACTAGGATGCCATATATTTGGTTTCACACATAGTATTTAAGGCAGCGAGCTGGCAGAAACGTTAGCACGCCGGGCGAAATGCTTAGCGGTATTTCGTCTGCCGCTACGTTCTGAGTTAAAATTCCGCCGAGGTCGACTTTGCCT
>NC_069010.1:8680109-8681655 GCF_001194135.2 Octopus bimaculoides
GAGACAAGGAGAAAAACACGGAGAAAAAAAATTGAATAGTGTTCAGTCAACGGTCAATCATAATAATGGCCGATCATAACAATGACTGACCGGAAGTTAGAAATTCTTATTTCAGGAGAGCTAAGAAAGGGGGAGATAACAAACGGTGATCGGGAACGAGGGGCTGTGTGTGGGAGGTAGACTGCTGGTGATCTTGACGTATGTAGTGTGAAAATGGGGGAAGGGAGAAAGGAAGAAAGTAGTTGGTCAGTTGTAGTGTGTGCGTGGTGTGATGCGAGGGTATTGGTGTGATATATATATATATGCATACATGTATATATACATATATGGGGTGCTGAAAAGTTCCTGGCTTTGGGTGAAAGAAAATACAGGAGGATTAATAAATTATGATTTTTACTCAATATGTTCCCCCCTCTCAGATTTACTCACTTATTGCAGCAGTCCTTCAGTTTTTCTAAGCCTTGTGAAAGAACTTGGCAGTTTGGGCCTCCAACCAGATCTTCTGCGACACCCTTAAAGAAGAAACTTTTCAGCACCCCTCATATACATAAATACATACACATGTATGTACATATGTATGTATGTAAGCTTGCATGCACACACACACACATGTATATGTGTGTGTGTGTATGTGTATATACATATATATATATATATATACACATACATACATAAATATATGTATGCTTATATATATATATATATATATATACTTGTTTTTTCTTTTATCTTTTACTTGTTTCAGTCATTAGAGTGTGGTCATGCTGGGGCACCACTTTGAAGGGTTTTAGCCAAACAAATCGACCCCAGTACAATTTTTTTTTCAAGTCTGGTACTTATTCTATCAGCCTGTGTGCTGAACCAGTAAGATCAGAGAATGTAAACAAACCAGCATTGGTTATCAAACAGTGGCTGCAGAGGGAGGACAAACACAAAGACACATCTAGATGTATGCATATATACGATGGGCTTCTTTCAGTTTCTGTCTTCCAAATCCACTCATAACGCTGTGGTAGGTGATGAGCTATAATAGAAGATACTTGCCCAAGGTGCCACACTGTGAGACTGAACCCAAAACCATATAATTGGGAAACAAGCTTCTTAACTACACAGCCATGTCTGCATCTATAGCTATTATTCCTAAAATTTTCCTTGTTTTTGAGTCAATTTAAAATTTAGAGTTATTTCCCATGTCCCATTTGTCACAAATTCTCATTTATTTTGATGGATTTTTTTTTTCTTTACCCTTTTCCATTGTGGAATGATTTTCGTTAATTTAAAATACTTTTATGTACACTATATAAGGTATTTCAGGATTCACGAGGACGATATTCTCAGGAAAGTTTCCAACGTTTGTACGTGTGCGTGTGTGTGTGTGTGTGTGTGTGTGTATAAAACACATTTAATCTTTAATTGTCATCAAAGAACAGTCCTGATGACGAATGATGGACAAAACAAGATCCATTTCTTTACAAATTTACTACCATGCAGGTGGCTGGTCAAAATTTACTCTAAATTAAAAAGAAGCCCACTGTGCGTGCACACA
>NC_069010.1:8683268-8684405 GCF_001194135.2 Octopus bimaculoides
AGTACATACATAAATATATACACAAATATATATGCACATACACACATATATATATATATACATATGCACACACATACAGACACACAAACATATACATATACACATGTTGATTGATTTCTAGGCATTGTTCAGTTACGGAGAAAATTAAAGCCAATTTGTAAAAGTTTCCAAGAAGCATGTGTATAATTTTCTTTGTAGCTTCTATTTGTGAACAGACATTCTCATATCATAATAACATATATATATATATATATATATTAAATCCAAAAAAGGGAATAAAAACAATGGCTGACAATAAAAACAAATGGACAGATAGATGATACAAAGATGGGCAGGAAAAACCAGGACGGATCATTCGTGACCCTCTATTCATCAGTCAAGATTCCAGTTATTATTACAGTTTCAGCCTGTTACACGTGAGACTGTTCAAAATTGGTAGGCCCCAAAAATCTAAGCTAAGGATATTAAATTTTTGGAAGAACGCAAGTGAATGTGTACGAGAACACAGGCAAAAAACCGAGAAGACGATGAAAATGCTACACGTTTACAAATACAAACAACACGGGAATGACAACAGGAGTCTTTCGACTAATAAGGACAAGTTAAGTTGAGCTTGTGTGTGGAGTGAAAGCCTTGAGGCACAAACATAGATGATGGTCAGGAGTAAGGGAAATAAAGTGTTACATGGGCGGTGGTCAAGCTGAGAAAGAGAGATCATGCTTGACTAAACACCGGTCATGTGGAAGGAACAGAGATAGGTAGGGGTCAGAGGGATTGAAGAATTAGGGAAGGAACTAGAGAGAAAGAGTCATACATATGTAGTGACGCTCTAATAGGAGACGACTATTATTGTTCACTTTCCGGAAAGCTTATCCATGCATGCGCAGGGACTAGTTCCGGAAGGAACACGAGAAGAGTCTCATGCGCATGCGTAGAGTTCAACTTCTAAAACGTTCCCGCTCTTTTCATTCTCTTCGTTGACTGATCTCCGTCGAGCCAAGACGTCCAACAGAGCTTTCTCACATGTCAGCACCAGAGCTTCACAAATAACCACGGAAATCATTCAGGAGGCATCTCAGTAACCGAGGGCGACGAGCTACCGAATTCCCTCCAAGCGTGAACTGAATTCCACTGTAA
>NC_069010.1:8684808-8687126 GCF_001194135.2 Octopus bimaculoides
CTAGCAGCTACACTCTCAGAGCATCCACCCCCACTACTGACTTGGTCACCTAGGTAACAGAAGCTATCAACTACTTGTAGTTTTTTTCCCCTGGCATATTGACAGAAGCTGTTTTCAGCACATTTTCAGTGTTTATTGCCCCTGAGCATTTGCCACAGATATATATATATATATATATATATGTATATATATGTATATATATGTATATATATATATGTATATATATGTATATATATATATGTATATATATGTATATATATGTATATATATGTATATATATATATATATATGTATATATATATGTTCTTCACATTGTTAATGTAGTTTTCACAGGCAGGGTTTGTCTTCAGAATAATTTAAAGGGTATTAAGAAATTATCTAAAACATTTAATGAGATAATTTCTCATTAAATATCTGACAAGAATGAATCTTTTGGAGCAAAAAGATATGAAAAATGATAAAAAAAATAATGTAAATGTAATTCTTATTTTTTTTCTTAAATGGAAATAAAAGTGGTCTTCTGAATAAAAATGCTTGACAATAATAAATTTTGCGTCTCTATATGTGTGAAGATAATACAACTTTCTGTAAATGGACTGAAAGTATGTATACCTGTGTGTGTGTGTGTATGTGTGTGAAGATAATCTGAATATATGTGTATATGAAAATAGTGTGTGTGTATACGTACATGTATAAAGATAGTGAGTGCTTGTGTATGAAGATATTATGTAAGGACACAATGTGTGTATGTGTATGCATGTGTGTGTGTGTGTGCATGAAGATAGTGTAAAGTTGGTGTGTGTGTGTGAAGATAATATAAATGGGTGTGTGTGTGTGTATAAAGAATATGTGTGTGTATGTGTGCATATATGAAAACGGTGTGTGAAGAGAGCATGTATAAGGAGACAGTGTGTATGCATGTCATGTGTGTGTGTGTGTGTGTGTGTGTATGTGTGTGTGTGTGTGTGTGTGTGTGTGTGTGCGTCTGTGTATAGAGTGAGTGTATGTAATTTTAAAGATAGTGTGTATATGAAAATAGTATGTATGTGTATGAAGATAATGTGTGTGCATGGGAAAAGACAGTATATATATATATATATACGTGTGTGTTAATAAAGATGTGTGTGTATGTGTGCATACATGAAGATGAGTGCATGAAGATAGTATGCATAAGGAGACAGTGTGTGTGTGTGTGTGTGTGTGTGAAACTAGTGTAACTGTGTATGGAGAGAGTGTATGATTTTTAGAATGACATCGTAGGGTAAGTGTGAGAGGTTGGATCTGGCCTTGTTTTGAATTAATCATGCATTATCTCATAGCGTTGTAATTTCAATGATGTGGTTGCTTATTTTTAGAATGATATTGTAGGGTAGGTGTGAGAGACATGATGTGGCCTTGTTTTGAATTAATCATGCATTATCTCATAGCTTTGAGAATGACATGGTAGGGCAGGTGTGAGAAATCACATCTGGCCTATTTGAACATAAAACAGGCAGAATACTTTGGTTAGGTATGTCTGGTTTAGACGCTAGTGTAATTATAGTTTGAAATACGAAAACAGTTTCTGTCTGAACCTGGTAGAAGTTTCACATTGCTTTCCTACATTTGTAATACAATCCATCTGAATGCTAGACAATTCCTTCATTCGTGTCTTCTATCACAATTCTAAAAGCTGGTAAACACATGCTATTTTCATTGTTCCCATAATTCTTCTACTTAAAGCAGATTTGCTCATTATCCGTCTTACAAATGGCTTTTCAGAATATATTGTTGCTATTCACCAATTTAACAGCTTTCCTCAATCTGGACGTGTTCCACTATAATCCAGCATTTTCATTGTAATGCCCACAAAATGTAGAATCTGATATGAAATCCATTTAACCATCGCTTGTTTGAGGTTTACCTTCAGTTTATTCAATTTACAAAATGCAGTAGTATGTGGATATATTCTCACAAGAAACTATTCATAAACTTTCACTAGATTTAAACTTTTTCGCTTCCTGAGCGTTAAACTAATACATCTGTTTGTTGTCTACACCACCTGTCTTCGTCTTTTGTTTTTCTGTGAATTCTCCCTATATATATCA
Source organism: Octopus bimaculoides (assembly GCF_001194135.2). Lineage (NCBI taxonomy): Eukaryota > Metazoa > Mollusca > Cephalopoda > Octopoda > Octopodidae > Octopus > Octopus bimaculoides. Next base: position 8,686,896 of record NC_069010.1, read on the forward strand.
TCATCATCATCATCATCGTTTAACGTCCGCTTTCCATGCTAGCATGGGTTGGACGATTTGACTGAGGACTGGTGAAACCGGATGGCAACACCAGGCTCCAATCTAATTTGGCAGAGTTTCTACAGCTGGATGCCCTTCCTAACGCCAACCACTCAGAGAGTGTAGTGGGTGCTTTTACGTGTCACCCGCACGAAAACGGCCACGCTCGAAATGGTGTCTTTTATGTGCCAC
>NC_069010.1:8688105-8688875 GCF_001194135.2 Octopus bimaculoides
TCTCTCTCTCTCTCTCTCTCTCTCTCTCTCTCTCTTTCTCTACTTCAGATAAAGAAGGACATTTTTAACATTTTATTGTAAGTGAATACATCGTTGTCAACATCATCATCATCGTTGTCATTCCTGTCATCATCATCATCGTTGTCATCATTATCATCACCCATCATCATCATCACCACCACCACTGTCATCATCATCATCGTCATCATCACCATCACCATCATCGTCACCGTCCAGCTGAGTAAACTGGAGCAACATGAAATAAAGTGTTTGGCTCAAGTACTCAACGGGTTGCTGGGAATTGAACAGATTTGAACTCATGCATTTTGAGAACTGAAAATGAAGCAGATTCAGAATATTATCTGAGAATATGCACTTTCAAGTCTTTTTCAAAATTGCAGCCGTTTGATGCAAAATGTTCGGCAAGTCCTTCCGAATTACTGCTATTATGCCTGATGCCATACATACATACATCATCATCGTTTAACGTCCGCCTTCCATGCTAGCATGGGTTGGACGATTTGACTGAGGACTGGTGAAACCGGATGGCAACACCAGCCAACAATCTAATTTGGCAGAGTTTCTACAGCTGGATGCCCTTCCTAACGCCAACCACTCAGAGAGTGTAGTGGGTGCTTTTACGTGTCACGCGCACGAAAACGGCCACGCTCGAAATGGTGTCTTTTATGTGCCACCCGCACAAGAGCCAGTCCAGGGGCACTGGCAACAATCTCGCTCGAAAACCCTACAAAGGCCAGTCAGGCGGTATC
>NC_069010.1:8689085-8691159 GCF_001194135.2 Octopus bimaculoides
ATATATATATATATATATATATATATATATATATATATATCATCATCATCGTTTAACGTCTGCTTTCCATGCTAGCATGGGTTAGACAATTTGATTGAGAACTGGTGAAACCAGAAGGCTACACCAGGCTCCAATCTGATTTGGCAGAGTTTCTACAGCTGGATGCCCTTCCTAACGCCAACCAGCTGTAGAAACTCTGCCAAATTAGATTGGAGCCTGGTGTTGCCATCCAGTTTATATATATATATATATATATATGTCTGTACATATTGTCGTCGTCGTTTAACGTCCGCTTCATACATACATATATAGGAAAGTAGTTATACACCATTAGGTGTACACCCGCTTTCCTATATTAAATTCTAAATAGTAACGAAACGCAGAACTCTGAACTATCAACACAACAATATTCATTTATGGAGGAAATAGGCAGCCTTAATCTTGGTTGCTGAGACGCCTTCTGTGAGAGAGCTCTGTTGGACATCTGTCCTCTTCGCCGGCCGGTGAGAAAAGAGAATGATTAAGGGCACGAAGGTTGGATATTGCTGACTACACATGCGCACGAGACAAGGCGTTACTACACATACATACAAAAATACCCTATTCTTGATGTTGAAATTCCAATGAAGGAGCCTTGAATCTAGGTTAGAAACCGGCTCTTACTCTATTGGCTAGAAATCTTTAAATAAAACTGAACAAATATTCATACATACACATGATTTCAATCAGAAAACAAAATTTTAACATGTTTAGAAATTTTATCAATTGACTCTTGACAAGAGAAAGTGCTGACATTTGCAATAAGGAAAAGGAAATGCCAAACGGATTTCCTCAATTATGGCTTCGGAGAAACAGAAAACAAAAGATACATAAAAATACCACATGATATCATTCAACTGAAATAGAGTTTTTTTCAAAAGCACTCAGTCCTAAAAACAAACAAACAAACAAACAAAAACTAAACTACATGGACATTATACACACACATATCTCTGATTAAATCCATAGAAATATTTTGGGAATAGAATTTAAAGAAATAGCTGGTGAAAGGCAATGATTAGCTAGTGTATGATTGCACTGACTAAAGACCCGCAAGGAGTTCTTCCATCATGGCTGCTGTACAGTGATTAAAGCAAGCATAATAGTATTTCTTAATCTTTTATCTTTTACTTGTTTCACTCATTGGACTGTGGCCATGCTGGGGCACCACCTTGAAGCCTTCTAGTTGAACAAATCAATCGCAGTATATCTTTTATCTTTTACTTGTTTCACTCATTGAACTGTGGCCATGCTGGGGCACCACCTTGAAGCCTTCTAGTTAAACAAATCAATCGCAGTACATCTTTTATCTTTTACTTGTTTCACTCATTGAACTGTGGCCATGCTGGGGCACCACACTGTAGGGTTTTTCGAAGAACTAACTGACCCCAGTGCTTATTTCTTTCAAGCCTGTCTCTTATTCAATCAGTCTTGTTTCTGTAGACTTTTAAGTTAAAGGGACATAAATAAACCAACACTGATTGCCAAGCGGTGATAGGAGATAAAACACAAGGACACACACACACACACACACACACAAATTAATATAAACAACCAGGTGCAAAGACTTATTTTTTGTAAGCTTAGTAATTATTCTATTATTCTATTATTCTATTAGTCACTTTTGTCAAACCGTTAAGTTACGGAGATGTAAACAAACCAGCACCGTTTGTCAAGCAATGGTAGGGGACAAACACAGACACACACACATAAAAACAACAGGCTTCCTGGCAGTTTCTGTCTGTCTACCAAATCCCTTCACAAGGCTTCAGTCAGCCTGATGCTACAGTAGAAGACACTTGGCCAACATGCCGTGCAGTGGAACTGAACCTGAGGCCATGTTATTCTAAAACAAACTTCTTAACCACACAGCAATGCAATAAAAAATAGAAAAAGGATTTTTTTTTTTTTTCACAAAAATTGAGGTGGAATGGTTTTTGAATAAAATGTTTCAAGTGTTTTTTATTCATTTTATTTATTTTGTTTAAATGCTATTTTAATGCCAGATATCTTTGAATTTGATTTTTTTTTTTTT
>NC_069010.1:8693791-8695364 GCF_001194135.2 Octopus bimaculoides
ATAGAGATAAAGAGAGAGGGGGTGACAGGGTGACATCGTCATCATCTTCGTTTATCGTCTGCTTTCCATCCCGCCATCTTAAAGCGAAAACGAACGGCTTTGCAGACACGAAAGGCTACTAAATATGAGAGAGCTGTCCTAATGTGAACATAAGTGAGGCTCCAACCATTCTTCTTGGCAGCAGTTAAGAATATGAAGACTGTGAAAACCTCTTGTCTATCAGGAATTATTTCTAAAGTGCATAACATATGTGACATATTTAGGATACGGCCCTGTTTTGGGGAATTTCGGAAAATTCACTGGAGTCCACTTCAATTCGTCTTAACTTTCAAAGAGATGGATGTCTATTAAAGAAGTTCTCTACAAATATGGACTTGTTCAGAAACACCAGCGAGTGGGAAATGGTTCTCAAGAATAACCTCCAGTTTTTCTCCAAAAACAATTCCTATGTCCTCAGAATCTACATAGTCCGAGGTATATATATATATATATATATATATATATATATTTTTTCTTTTACTTGTTTCAGTCGTTTGACTGCGGCCATGCTAGAGCACCGCCTTTAGTCGAGCAAATCGACCCCAGGACATATTCTTTGGAAGCCTAGTACTTACTCTATCGTTTTTTTTGCCGAACTGTTAAGTTACGAGGACGTAAACACACGAGCATCGGTTGTCAAGCGAAGCTGGGGGACAAACACGGACACACACACACACACACACATATATATATATATACATATACGACGGGCTTCTTTTCAGTTTCCGTCTACCAAATCCACTCACAAAGCTTTGGTGGGCCCGAGGCTATAATAGAAGACACTTGAGTCAACGATTCACTCAGTTTTTAATCCAAATAACAACATCAATGCTTAAACTGTAAAAGGGCGATGGATGTTCATCAAGAAGAAGAAAGGTGACATTGTGGAGTTACCCCTTTACTTGTTTGTCACTTGACTGAGGCCATATTGGAGCACCACCTCGAAGGGCTTTAATCGAACGAAACAATATCCTAGTTATGGGGATGTAAACACCCGACATTATTAGTCAAAAGGTTGGGTTCAAAATTCCACCAGAACACATGATGAAGGCTGGAGAATAAGTACCATCAGCTGAAACTTTGTGATAACAAGAAACACGATGAGGACACCTACCTCTCCATTGTAAATAATGTACAGCAAGAGCGGCCATAAGCGGTGACGGTGTCTGTCCTGTGCCCAGATATGCATCTATATATACGGGTAGATGTATGTATGTACATACATGTACGTATATATGCATATACTCATTTATTATTTGTATTACATACATACACACATACACACACACTCATGCATACATGCATACATACATGCATACATACACACACACACACATACATACATACATACACACACACTCATACATACATGCATACATACATACATACACACATACATACATACATACACACATACACACACACTCATACATACATGCATATATACATGCATACATACATGCATACATACACAAACACACACATACATACACAAGCACACACACACATACATACATACATACACACACACACT
>NC_069010.1:8696202-8697449 GCF_001194135.2 Octopus bimaculoides
ACAACCAGTCTGGTATTGAAAACATGAGTCTTGAACTATCTCGATAGGCAGCAGTTAATCAAAGCTAATGAGTAATTTTATAACTTCTTGCGACCCACGAGGATTCTGTTGGCGACCCATCAGTGGGTCGCGACTCATAGTTTGGGAACCACTGATCTGGAGTATCTGTTTTACAAAAAAAAACAACTTATTTTCCCCTCCCTCTCTGGAGCGATTGTGGTCAATTTTGTGGACACCATGCACTTAAAGATCCAGGCATGATTTCTTCAGATTTCTGCCCCGCCCCCCGACTTTGGATGATTATAACTTTAAAGAAAAATGGATATTTTTTAATGACATTTTCTACGAATTTGTGTTATATCATGTGGATTCCGAATACACAAACTTTCCTTTTAGTATACGAATGAACGAAGTCCCATGAAGTTTTTATTCTTTCTGAATGAAGCACACAGACATTGATTCTATCAGGACCGTTTACCTTTAAAGCGAAAAAGCAAAACCGATGTCTACCACAGGTATGTAAAACATATTCCTAGCATTTTTTCTCTGTTCATTAGCACACGCACACGCGAACCGTTCATTTTCACTTTTAGACAGCGCGAAGGGGTGGCGACGGGTGGGTGTATGAATCAATTTTGGAATTAATAGTTTCTAATATCAGCAAAAATAAAAACAGCAATTTTGAGGGGAAGGGTTTATTGATATCACCGACTCCAGTACTTGCCTGGTACTTTATTTTATCGACCCCGGGGGAAGCGATAAGTGTAGATCCTGGTGGAATTTGAACCCAGAATATGAAGGGCAGGAAGAAATAACGCAAAGCATTTTTTTCCAACGGGATTTGAACCCAGAATGTAAGGGTAACGCAGAATACTTTCTCAACGCATTAACACTTCGCTAATTCGACGCCTTCGGAAGGGAATCAGCTTTTAGAAAAGAAAAAGAAAAAAAGGCAAGACCTCCGAAATAAATATCGAAGTTGACGATTTGAATCCGAACATTTAAGAAATACTGCTATTACTAAATCACCATTGCGAAATAGAAAATAATATCGACACAAAATAATTATGCACCATCTCAAAAGAATAACGAGATTTGAACCCTGAGTTTATACTCAGGGCAGGAAGAAATAACAGTAAGCAGCCCCCCCCCCATACTTCCTGTCAACTTGCCACGAACTAAAAGCAGAGGATCTGCAGAAAATAGCTAATTATGTATAAACCCCCGAAAGACTGAGATCCGAACCC
>NC_069010.1:8698038-8698691 GCF_001194135.2 Octopus bimaculoides
ACCTGGCAAGTAACCCTAACCCTAACTCTAACCCCAGAAAGACTGAGATCCGAACCCCAGAACGTAAAGAAAAAAAAAAAAAAACCTGGCAAGTAACCCTAACCCTAACTCTAACCCCCGAAAGACTGAGATCCGAACCCCAGAGCGTAAAGAAAAAAAACCTGGCGAGTATTTCTGCCGACGCTCTAACGCCTCTGCCAACGCACCGCCTCAAACTAAAACCGAACAACGAGAGAAAATAAGTAATTATGCAAATGAGCTAAATCAGTGCGTCTGTTAGCAAGGTGCTGCCATGTCTATATATAGCAGGCGTTGCATTGCCGTTAGTAGGAGGTCCGTTGCAGCCTAGTCTGGATTTAACATTCTCTACCTTAGTCGTCCACGTTCATTCTTATCTCCGTTGATCCTAACTTAGAGAATGAGATGTGTTCTATTGTTTGTTTCAGGCATCATAGAGACTAGTGTGCAGTCCCTTGACTTCTCTTTTGCCGGAGACATTTTTTCTATCTTCCCCCCCTTTTTTTTTATTATCATTTTGTTTAGGGCGAAATTGGCTGTCGTACTGCTATATGTATTTTATATTATATAATACAGCTATATACACAGCTATATACACATGTAGATGTAAGTATGTACATATATGTGTGTATACA
>NC_069010.1:8698791-8703452 GCF_001194135.2 Octopus bimaculoides
TATCTATCTATCTATCTATCTATCTATCTATCCATCAATCTATCTATCTACGTCTCTCTCTCTCTCTCTCTCGACACCTGTCGCAGTAGTTGTCGTGTTTCTTTATAAAGTACATTTCTTTCTGCTTTAGTCTTTTTTACTGAGATATATCTTTCGTAATGATGTTTACACAACAGCGGTAGCTCCTTCTTGTTTTTATTCTTCTCTATTCTTTCTATCAAGTTGTCAGCAATGCATTCAAAAAGCAGGGGGAATATCGCGTTATTCGTTCTGCATCGCGTGTGTATAGCAATCACCTTAAATGTCCATAGCAGGTGCTCGTCCCCACATCGTAGTTCGTGTGTAACAGCCACCATAAAAGTCCGTTTCACGATACTTTCTATGTAAAGGTTGCCCTCGTAAATTTCCTGTTAACACTATGGTGTACTCATGCACTAGCTTCCCCCTTTGAATCCGGTCCTTAGGCATTTTTCAAAAGGGCTTCTAAGCATGCATGTCGCATTCCATGAATTCCCTTTTGCGGAATTTCAAAATAGCTCACATGCATAAGTTGGATTTTCTCCGGCCGATCCTTCGGTATTGGTCTCCAAGGGTGTCAGTATGAAGAGACAATGTTATTCACCCCACCCCTTTTTTTTTTACCAACTTAGCAAATCCCTTATTTGCAGCATATTAGGAGGTCAGGGTACTTGATTCCACGCAAAAAATCGTGCGAGTGTTACTCTGAAAAATTACCAAAACTTTTACCTGAACAAGTGCTTGCTGACATTGGGGTGCCTCTAATCCACCCGTGCAACTTTTATGCTGTCAAATACGGTACATTGTCAATTTTATCACATGAAAACAGTACAACGAACAAAAATGTAATTCCGTCATTCCATTGTTCCTTTATTCTCATCGCTCATTCAATTACTAGGGCATTTGTTTGTTAATTTATATTTTAATTTCTTCAATTACTCGCTTTTTCGTTCGTCAGCTCTTGTTGAGAGAGGTTTTTTTTTTCTCATGCTCACACATTCATTCTCTCATTCGATCATTCAATCCACCACACGCACATTCGTTCATTCATTCTGTGACATATTTATTCGCTCATTCTTTCATTCATAAAGTGTGTGTAACAGAAGAATTTCAGCAGTCACATCCAGGATATTCACAATCCTGCTGTGGTCCAGATGGACTATATGTAATCTGAACCTTTCCCCCCATTGTTTTATTTTCTTTTTTTTACGGAATCCCACGTTTTAGGCTATGGAGATTCCGATTCTGAAAAAAAAATTTCAAAAATCTCAATTTCAAAATTTCGATCCCCACCCCCCGGTTTTTATATAGATCCACAGGGTAAACCTAACCCTAACTCAAACCCTAACCCTAACCCTAACCCTGACCCTAACCCTAACCCTAACCCTGACCCTAACCTTAACACTAGTTTTGTGAGATTTGGCTGTTATTTCTAGCATGTAAATAGCCTGCTTGGTGGGGGGGGGGATTGAAATTTTTCAAAGAATATTTTTTCAGAATCGGAATCTCCATAGCCTAAAACGTGGGATTCCGTAAAAAAAATTAATAAATAAGGGGGGGAAAGGTTCAGATTACATATAGTCCATCTCTACCCCTGCTGTATATTTTAAACACCTCAACCTTTGTTCATCCATTCCATGCCATACTCATTCACTTATTCTTTCTTTCATTCTTTCATCCTCATTTTCGAAAAGTTCGTAGAACTACAACCATATCCGATCTATTATTCACAGTCCATTGTATCTTTTAACTGCCAGTTCATTCGTCTATTCTGTCATTCTATCATTCGTCTATTCTGTCATTCATTCACAAAGTTTATGGAAAACATTACAAACTTCTGCAAAATATTATCCGAAGTGTTCACAGTTTTTTATGCGTGTTCCTCCGCTCGTTTGTCATTCACTTATTCATAGAGTTTATGGAAAACGTTACAAACTTCTGCAATCAGATCCGAGGTGGTCATAGACCTGTTGTGTTTCTTAAACGCCTGTTGACTACATTCACGGGTGAGGGCACAAGCAGCGTAAGCCGCACACAGGGTCGGTCCGTAGGTAGCAAGCAGTTTGTTATGGTTACAGGTGGTTTCGTTAACGCTGGTAGTTTTCAGGTGACTCCAGTGGTTGAAAGTGCCCATACTTCCAGAAAGCAAGTCGCCCTGTCCCCCACATCGCCTGGGACTGCCCTCCGTGTTGCATATCAACACTTCCTTACCGTCCGAGACGATATCGTAAGCTCCTTTCAACACGATCGTTACATTTCCGAGTTCTTCGGCGAGGGATTTTACGTTATTCACCGGATGATCTACTTCAGGTTTTCGTCCCATCACCTTCTGATATAAACCGCTGAATTCGACCACGTTCGGCGTGAGGATGGCTGCGGTGTAGTTTCGAATCACGTCGGGGTCTTGAGAAAGAAGGTAAACTCCATCGGCATCTATAACCAGCGGTATCTTCAAAGATATGGTTTTCGCCAGCACGTCCTTAACGGTACTCAGCAAGGGACCGTGACGGCCGAGACCCGGCCCGACGACCACCGAATGCATTTTCGGCAACCACAGACCGATCTCCTCGATCGCAGAGGACTTGTCCAGAAGCGGGTGCACGATCAGCTCCGGACTATAGGACTTGATGACCGGGGCAGAATCGGCCGTGCAAAAGACGTGAGAGAGGTCGGCACCGACCTTAAGCGCCGATATGGCCGCAAAGTAGGGTGCCCCTGTGTATTCCTGGCAGCCCCCAACCACAGCAATGCGGCCGCACTGGCCCTTGTGGAGCCCGTACGACAAGGTGGGCACGATGAATTTCACCATGGATATTAGTTCTTTTTCGTAGTGGTTATTGTTTATGGAAGGTACGTCCAGCTCCCGATAGACAGGCGGGAGAGTCTGGTATGGCCGTCGGCCAAGCACCGACCACAAGTTCAGCGACGAAAACATTGTAGCAGTGAGTCTTAGTGGTGATTAGGTAGTTGTAGTATTGACAGAGGTGGCTGTAAAAGTAGTTTTGGCGGTGGTGTCGTGGTTGTATTCAGTGATGATGATGGTAGTAACAATAGTTATAGTGGTCTTGTTAGTTTTGGCGGTGGTGGTGTTAGTGGTTGTATGGCAAGTTTGGCGGTTAACTGCGATGTCGTATTTAATAATGATGATTGAGGTTGGTCGTAAAAGTATAGTTGTGATGGTGGGTGTATTCGATCTATTGACAGGATGAACAATAATAAATGGCACAACAGTTGCGACAGTCACAAATATGTGATTAATTTGCTAGAAACAACAGCCACAAATATGTGATTAATTTGCTAGAAACAACAGCCAACTTCCTTTCCTTCGTCACACTGTAACGACTTGCTGTCTTTAAAACAAAAGTCACTAAAGTCTGTTTTACACAAAAACGACAGGATGGTCACGGTTGGAACTCCTCTGAACATAGATCCGTTCCTTTAGTGTTCTTCTGGGACTAAACAATTCTAAAAGCAACAACGAGTCGACAACAACGAGTGAAGCAGAGACTCTAAGGCCGAATTACGAACTGAAGTTGTCGGAATTCGAAACTATATCTTATTTAAGAGATGTTTATTAACATCGCGATCCCACTATTGCCGTTAGAAAACTCCACACACTTTAAAATAATAATAATAATAATAATTAATAAATGACCAATTATTATTGATTTCTATGACAGTTCCAGACTAATTATCTGGCACCGGAACTAACAAGGATTTCTGGGTTTTCCGGTTTTCTGGAGACAATTTAAATATATACTTGAAATTTTAAAATAATCTGTGAAAAGTAAAGAACTAAATTGTATTTATCAGATTCAAATTAATACACTGTTAAACTAGGTTCTGTTTGATGTTTATTAATTCATAAAATATGTCATAGTCTACCGTGTATTCATTCAGTTTAACGTTTACATGATGAAAATTAAAACGAAATAAAGAACATGATTTAATTTAAGTAAAGAACATGACTTGATTTTATAGATACAAGTACAATATAATTCTAAAGAAGTAAATGTTTAATTTTTATCAATCCATTTAAAGAATAAAACTATTTTAAACGCACTGTATGTAAATTAATCGAAGTCAAAAACAACAGAGGATGCAGTATATTGCACAGTATTTCCAGATTTCTGGAGATCGAACAAATAGTCCGGTGTTTGTATATAATTAACGAGCAGTAATTACTAATCAGTGATTAATAGCTATTAAAATTAATAATTGTTGATTAACGACGGCTGAAACAATATCAAGTAAACGATAGGTAGTTATCAACGACCACTAATTAATAAAGAATAAAATTAAACATAGTAACAATTTATTGAAGTAGTAATTATTTATTAAGACTATTTACATAGCGAATACGAAACGGCGGGAAACTGTAGAAAGTTTGATTTCACGATCAAAACAAATCAGATGTGACCGGTGTTTGTTCTTGTCGTCCCAATCATAATTTAAACTTACATCTTCTCTTTCTAAATTTTCCCTGAATCCTATTAAAATGATGTGACGTGAGAGGGACAGAATTCTGGTTTAAGCATCCCATTATAACCCCACGTAACTTTATTTATTTTTGGGAATTTTCAGAAAATTTTTGTGAATATATATGTATATATATATATATATATATATATATATATATATAT
>NC_069010.1:8703856-8706414 GCF_001194135.2 Octopus bimaculoides
TCAAGAACACAACACACAGCCCACCCCGGGAATCGAACTCACTATCTCATGATTGTGAGACCAACACTTTAACCACTGCGCTGAGCCATAATCGTTCTGTTTAATCATCTTTTGAGTTTTCATAGGTCACTCCTTTTCTTCCTTTCTGGTCCCTTATGCTACTGTGGTCTCAGCCTTTGTTTGGAATAAAATTGTCTAAAAAAAACCAAATAAACCAACTTCTGTTCAAACAAAAGGGTTAAAAATGTGGGTTGCTGGGAATCTTTGTGTTGATATTGCAACCATCTGTTTTTTAATAGTCTTGTCATAATGCAATGATGAAATCGAAATTGATTTGATGCCAATGAGATAGAGAATTTGGCTAAGGTCACCTGAGAATCTAGATATGGATGAAGGTTAAAATTTAGGTTACAGATACTGGTCGTTGATGGGCCGAGTGTTATTATAATCTATCCATTTCAATCATTTCATCATCATCATCTTTGCCATCATCATCTTTGTCATCATCATCCACGTCATCTCTCATCTTCATCATCATTGTCATCTTGTCATCATCATCTTCAACATCATCATCTTTGTCATCATCATCTTTGCCATCATCATCTTTGTCATCATCATCTTTGTCATCATCATCCACGTCATCTCTCATCTTCATCATCTTTGTCATCTTGTCATCATCATCTTCAACATCATCATCTTTGTCACCATTATCATTGTCATCATCATCATTGTCATCATCATCATTGTCATCTTTATCTTCATCATCTGTGTCATCATCATCTCTGTCATCATCATCTTCACCATTGCTGTCATTGTTGTTGTCTTTTTTAAGATTCAATTTTCCCTTCTTTCGAATTCACCAAGGCAGATTTTCTACAGCTGGATACTCTTCCTGTCACCAACCCTCACCTGTATCTAAGCCAGGTAATATTTCTGCACGTCCAAATGTTTCCACAGCTGACTGGAAACAAGTGATGTCTTGCATCATGTCTAGACAAGGATACATACACACACACAGATACACACACACACACACACACAGAGGCACAAGTGTGGCTGTGTGGTAAGAAGTTTGCTTCCCAACCACACGTTTCTGGTTTCAATCCCACTGCATGGCATCTAGAGCAAATGTCTTCTACTATAGTCCGAGATTCACCAAAGACTTCTGTAGGTGCAGGAGTGGCTGTGTGGTAAGTTGCTTGCTCACCAACCACATGGCTCCGGGTTCATTCTCACTGCATGACACCTTGGGCAAGTGTCTTCTACTATAGCCTCGGACCAACCAAAGCCTTGTGAGTGGATCTGGTAGAGAAACTGAAAGAAGCCCGTCATATATATGTATATATATATATATTTATCTATCTATCTATATATATATGTATGTGTGTGTGTATATATTTGTGTGTCTGTGTTTGTCCCCCCAACATCGTTTGACAACCGATGCTGGTGTGTTTACGTCCCCGTAACTTAGCTGTTCGGCAAAAGAGATCCGATAGAATAAGTACTAGGCTTCCAAAGAATAAGTCCTGGGGTTGATTTGCTCGACTAAAGGTGGTGCTCCAGCATGGCCGCAGTCAAATAACTGAAACAAGTAAAAGAGTAAAGAGTATGTGTATCTAAAACACAATGTTTGCTGTAGATGTTGTGACCATCCTCATTTATGTTTAGTAAAGTAATGACTCTTTTAAAATGAAATTAATAGATTTCCTCCTAGTTCGCCCTAGATAATGTGCAATTACTAATTTATTTCACAGTTACATGCAAATGGGACACTGTGTTGTGCATAAACCTTCAGAATTTAGATTGCTCTGTCAAAAGTAATGCCTATTTATTGAGATTGTCCTAGAAGTAATTCTGCATTATCATGTAAGCTTGGGATTTCACTTATGTGGTTACTTGCTTTTAAAATGACATATTTTTAGAATGATATTGCTGGGAAGGTGTGGGGGACCAGATCTGGATAATTGAACACAAATGAGGCTGATCACAGCATCAACAGCAATGTACATGAATACGTGAGCTTGCTTCCGAACCACCTGGTTCTGGGTTCAGTCCCACTGTGTGACACCTTGGTCAAATGTGTCTTCTACTATAGCCTGGAGGTCAGATTTGGATGATTGAACACAAATGAGGCTGATCACAGCATCAACAGCAATGTACATGAATATGTAAGCTTGCTTCCGAACCACCTGGTTCTGGGTTCAGTCCCACTGTGTGATACCTTGGTCAAATGTGTCTTCTATTATAGCCTGGAGGCCAGATTTGGATGATTGAACACAAATGAGGATGATAACAGCATCAACAGCAATGTACATGAATACGTAAGCTTGCTTCTGAACCACCTGGTTCTGGGTTCAGTCCCACTGTGTGACACCTTGGTCAAATGTGTCTTCTACTATAGCCTGGAGGTCAGATTTGGATGATTGAACACAAATGAGGCTGATCACAGCATCAACAGCAATGTACATGAATACGTAAGCTTGCTTCCGAACCACCTGGTTCTGGGTTCAGTCCCACTGTGTGACACCTTGGTCAAATGTGTCTTCTACTATAGCCTG
>NC_069010.1:8707921-8708784 GCF_001194135.2 Octopus bimaculoides
ATGTGTACGGATGGATGTGTATGGATGGATGTGTACGGATGGATGTGTAAGGATGGATGTGTATGGATGTATGTGTATGGATGTATGTGTACGGATGGATGTGTATGGATGGATGTGTACGGATGTATGTGTATGGATGTATGCATGTATAACCTACAGGCAAAAGAAGGTCATTCTGATACAAAACTGGATGTGCAGCGAATGGTATTGGACATTTTGGGGATCTTTTGCTGGTATTTAAAATCTTGGTGCTCCCACATTCTTGACAATGTGCCCCATATTAGTACTGTATTATTATTCAGGTCACTACCTGGAATCGAACTCGGAATCTTGGGGTTAGTAGCCTGCACTCTTGATCACTACACCCACGGGTATATGGCATACTGGTTAAGAGCGCAGGCTACTAACCTCAAGATTCCGAGTTCAATTCCAAGTAGTGACCTGAATAATAATAACAATAACATTAATAATAATAATAATAATAATAAAGATAGAGAAATTAAGGCAAATAGACCAGATATAGTTGTCAAAGATCATGAAGAAAAAAAATGCTTTCTAATTGATGTATCAATACCAGCAGATGACAACGTTTATCTAAAAGAAATGGAAAAACTTTCAAAATACAAAGACCTGGAAATAGAGGTAACTCGAATGTGGAATCTAAAAACAGAAACAATATCTATCATAGTGGGCGCCTTAGGTATAATAAAAAAATATTCAGACAAATACATAACAAAAACACCAGGACTTACAAATATATATAACATACAGAAAATTGCACTACTGGGCACTGCACACATCCTACGCAAAACACTTTCAATACAGTAACCATAAGAGCATCACAGCAAACCACAGCACATACC
>NC_069010.1:8708931-8711265 GCF_001194135.2 Octopus bimaculoides
CACAGAGCTGCGCTCGGTAGTGAAGTGAAAGCACGTTATGAAAATAAAACTACTGAACAATAATAATAATAATAATAATAATAATAATAACAACAACATCGAAAATACCTTAGGAATGAGAACCCAGGTTCGAAATTTCCCCAAGACACCTGACGAAGGCTGGAGGGTATATCAGCCGAAACGTTGTGTTCACAACAAACAAGATGAGGACAAATATCCGTCAAATGTAAATAATGTACATTGTTGGTATGTTTACGTCCCCATAACTTAGCAGTTTAGGATAGGAGAGCGATAGAATAAGTACTAGTTTGGGAAAAAAAAAAAGGAAAAATGTCCTGGGGGTTGATTCCTTTGACTACAAATTCCTCCAGCATGGCCGCAGTCTAATGACTGTGACAAACAAAAGATAATATTTAGAAAAAAAAAAGAAAAAAAAACAAGATCTAAACACAAAATGAATCCAATGAGTAAATTTTCCACAGATAAAAGGCTTAAAAATAATACGTTTTTTGCTAGAGATCTTTATGTTGATATCGTGAACATCTGTTTGTTAATTGTGCTGTTAGAATGGAGAGATAATATCGTAGTTGCCTTGATGCTGAGATAGAAAGCATGGCTAAGGTCACCTGAGAAGCTAGATGTGGATAAAGGTTAGAAACTGAAGTCGCAGATTCTGATCAATTGACGTGCTTAGGGTGTTATTGCAATCAGTTTGTTTTAATTAGCATTGTTCCAAATTATATGCATCACGCTTATAGTTTTCTGAGACACTGAAGATTATGGGATACGGCAAGATTATCTTATGGAGATCACATTACCATTATCCTCATCACTATCATCACCATCATATATGTCATAGGCGCAGGAGTGGCTGTGTGGTAAGTAGCTTACTTACCAACCACATGGTCCTGGGTTCAGTCCCATTGCGTGGCACCTTGAGCAAATGTCTTCTACTATTATAGCCTTGGGCCAACAAAAGCCTCGTGAATGGATTTGATTGATAGAAACTGAAAGAAGCCTATTGTATATGTGTGTGTGTGTTTTCTCCCACCACCCGTTGACAATTGCTAATGGTGTGTTTACATCTCTGTAACTTAGCAGTTTGACAAAAGAGACCGAGATAATAAGTACCAGGTGGCTGGCTGGCAGAAACGTTACCACGCCGGGCGAAATGCGTAGCGGCATTTCGTCTGTCGTTATGTTCCGAGTTCAAATTCCGCCAAGGTCAGCTTTGCCTTTCATCCTTTCGGGGTCGATAAATTAAGTACCAGTTGCATACTGGGTCGATCTAATTGACTGCTCCTCAAAAATTTCGAGCCTTGTGCATAGAGTAGAAAAGAATAAGTACCAGGCTTTAGAAATAAAAAAAAAAAAGCAAACACCAGGATTGATTAGTTCAACTAAAATTTCTCTTCAAGGTGGTGCTCCAGCATGGCCACATTCTAATGACTAAAAACATGTGACATGATAATGGATCCTACATTTGCAACATATGCAGTAATCAATCTAATTTCGTGTAGTAATATAACGATTTTGTTCCAAATCTCGGTAAAAGTTCGAATCATTTCTTTCTGCTTCCTCTTAAATAATTTACAATTATTACAAATCAATTTATTCCGCAATGACATGCAAACACGAAATTCTTGCATATAAGTAAAAGTATTCGAAAACGTATGTGCAGAACAGATTTCCGTATCGCTGTCGTTGCCCCATATTGATTCAGCTTCATTAATCATTTTGCCAGAATAAACTAATGGCATAATGACTGTCATGGTGCTTCTAACATAACAGAAAGCATAAAGAATCTTGATGTGGAGAAAAGTTAGGATTTAGATCACAGCTACCGATCGTTAATGAGCTAAGTGCTATTATAATCTACAGCTTTCAGTCATTTATTGTGCATATCTATTGATGATGTTTTAGTTTGTGACACAGGAAGTATTATTAAATACAGAAGGACGAAATACTTAGAGGTATTTTGCCCACCGTTACACTCCGAGTTCAAGTTCCACTGAGGTTGGCTTTGTCTTTCATCCTTTTGAGGTCGATAAATTAAGTATTGTTTCTATATAGGCGCAGTAGTGGCTGTGTGGGAAGTAGCTTGCTTACCAACCACATGGTTCCGGGTTCAGTCTCACTACGCGGAACCTTGGGAAAGTGTCTTCTGCTATAGCCTCGGGCCGACCAAAGCTTTGTGAGTGGATTTGGTAGATGGAAACTGAAAGAAGCCCGTCATATATATATATATATATATATATATATATATACAAACATATACATAGGAGTGGCTGTGTGACAAGTAGCTTGCTTACCAACCACATGGTTCCGGGTTCA
>NC_069010.1:8711800-8713783 GCF_001194135.2 Octopus bimaculoides
TATATATATATATATATATATATATGTATGTGTGTGTATGTGTTTGTGTGTCTGTGTCTGTCCCCCCACCATCGCTTGACAACCGATGCTGGTGTGTTTACGTCCCCGTAACTTAGCGGTTCGGCAAAAAAGAGACCGATAGAATAAGTACTAGGCTTACAAAGAATAATGTCCTGGGGTCGATTTCTTTGACTAAAAAGGTGGTGCTCCAGCATGGCCACAGTCAAATGACTGAAACAAGTGGTTGGTAAGCAAGCTACTTACCACACAGCCACTTCTGCACCTAATACACAAATAAAGAAATTTTATCCACGGATGCAGTGTTTAGCATTTATGTGTGTGTATATGCACACATACATGCACATGTACACACACACACATGTTCTGCTGTTTTGTATCAAACTATATATGTTTTTCTGTTTGCAAAATCAAATTTGCATCTCTACATATATTTGTGTATATATGTGTGTGTATGTTTGCATGTACGTGTTTGTGTCTTAGTTTACAACTGGCCATTGCTGTCTCACTCAAGTTTATCGATGTCTCAATAGAAAGAAAAAAATAATAATAAACAAATGCTTCAAAGAAATTACATTAAAAAAGAAATATATTCTGCCAAATGTCAATTGGTTTGGGAATGTAGAATCACTCAGAACTGTAACATCCAATTTATAAGAAAATATTCACAGAATTACTTTATAAAAAATGCACAAAAACAAAATCAAAAATAAATAAACATATGTACTGCCAAAAATATTTTACTCTCAAATTCTTTTGGTACTTTTTCCAGAAATGCTTACTGTTTTTTTTTTTTTCCTTTCTTCAAGCCACAGTGAATACCCAAATTACTATACAGTAATTATGTAGATGAGCATTTTTTTTTTTTTAACTTTCAAAATACTAATTTACATAAATGCTGAATTAGGTATTTTGTCAGTAATTTTTCTTCATCTTTCAATGTGTATTTATTGCTGTTCTTGTAATCATTATTCCAAGATTATTCTTAGATTTTTTTTCCTGTTTGAAACTGAAAAAGAAGAAATGGAAGAAAAAAAAAAGAAACGAAAAAAAAAATTGTCACATTTAACCTTTTCTTAGAAAGAAGAATGTGTTCTTATGTAAAATTTCAACCAACAAGATGGAAAAATTGTGGCTTGGAACTTGAACTATATACACACATTTATTGATATTCCATACTGATCATGCCTTCGACTCTGTTTACCACTCTCTCTATTCACCTGTGTCCTCATCTCTAACCGTCTGTCACTCTCCTTTTTATGTTCTCATCAACTTACCTACCTACTCACCCTTTCCAGTCTTCTGTCCTGTATTGTGTGTTACTTGTCTTTTTGTACCTCGAGGGTACACCCTGTCTCTTCATATTCACTGACTCTCGTCTCTCTTTCCAATCTGTATAGCCATGTTTCTCTTCTGTAGCAAGACAACTGCTACTGTCCCCCTGTCATTACTTTAACCCAATGGTTCTCATCCATTTTTTATGCATGCACAACTTTGATTGTTATTGTATTCTGGTGGATCCCTTATAGACATTCACTGCTTAAAAACTAGTTTTATAGAATCTTCTTTCAAAATTCCTATTTTGTTTTTCACACATTAACTTCTGAAGGTTGAACAATGGAAAATGTTAGAGAAAGAAACCCAGCTGTTTCTTGCAATACATACCAACACATACATCTAAAGTAGGAGTACTCAACCATTTCTTATCTATGGACCCCTCTGATTACTATTTTATTCTGGTGGGTGCCCTTAGCCATTCGATGTTTAAGAATTAGTTTCATAGAAACTTCTTTCAAAATTCCTATTTTGGTTTCCACACATTAACTTGTGTAGATTAAACTATGGACAACACATACATCTAAAGCAGGGGTTCTCAACCATTCTTTATCTATGGACCCCTTCGATTACTATTTCATTCTTGTGGACCCCCATAGCCATTCGATGTTTAAGAATTAGTTTTATAGA
>NC_069010.1:8713793-8714859 GCF_001194135.2 Octopus bimaculoides
TACTCAACCATTTCTTATCTATGGACCCCTCTGATTACTATTTTATTCTGGTGGGTGCCCTTAGCCATTCGATGTTTAAGAATTAGTTTCATAGAAACTTCTTTCAAAATTCCTATTTTGGTTTCCACACATTAACTTGTGTAGGTTGAACTATGTAAAATGTTAGAGAAAGGAACCCAGCTGTTTCTTGCAATACATACCAATACATACATCATCTAAAGCAGTGGCCCTTAAAATACTATTGTAGATCCCCAATTTATTATCTTGTTGCATGGAGTTCCAGAAACCTTATATGAACCCTGGTTGAAAACCACTGTCCTTGATGGATTACCTCCCATTGACTAGTGAAATCCATCTGCCTTTGACAATATTGGATGGCTGTTGACTTTCATGGGTACCTCCACCCTTTAATGGCTCTTGTTTTTCATCCCATAAGGTGTCCAAAAAATCTTTCTCCTCACCAAGAAAACAAGCATGGTGAGGTTGCTAGTTTAATCACCGATGAGCCGAGCATGCAACAGGTTATGCTGGATTATATGTTACCAGTAGCGCTAGAGCAACGTGTGTGTGTGTGTGTGTATTTGTATCCTTAGAATACTATTGTTGATCTCTAATTTACTATTTTGTTGTGTGGACCTCCAAAAATCTTATATGGCCCTTCAGCAACTAGCAGCCAAAAATACAAGACTAATATCGAGGAATGTGAGTACTTGGTGGCTGAGTATAAACATTTTTGGAAAAAAAATTTGTACAAAACCAACAACATTAAATACGAATGATTACTGTATGGAGACAAGATAAATCTTATGTTAGCTATCTTAAGTATGCAGTAAACAAGTAGAAAAATAAATTGAATGTCTGGGAAAGGAATGGAACAGAATGCTTGGAGAAAGAAGAAAATTTGATAAATGACAAAGAAAAAAAAAAAAGGAAAATTAAGAAAAGCATGAGGTAGCTTTTTTTTTCTTTTTTTAGGTGTAGCTGTGTGGTAAGAAGTTTGCTTCCCAAATCTATGGTTCTAGGTTCAGTGCCACTGTGTGGAACCTTGGACAAGTATTTTCTACTA
>NC_069010.1:8714869-8715794 GCF_001194135.2 Octopus bimaculoides
ATATATATATATATATATATAATCTGTGTGTATATATATGTGTGTGTATATACATATATATATGTGTGAAGATATATATCATTAACTAGAATGAAGATTAACACATCTTTAATACATTATGTAGAAAGCCAACATGTTTTTCTGTTGCATAAGCACCTTTGGATATCATTGTTCAATGTCACGATATACAAGTGAGTCCATAATGAATCTCTTGTGATACCAGATATATCCAAAAACTTATGCAGACGTAATGTTTTGGAGACAGCCCTCCTGCGCAGAGATCGAACAATAACTCAAAGTTTAGCATCAGAACAAGAGCTCTAAATGCGAGTGTGTATGTGTGCATCTTTCTTATTTCTTTATTGCCCACAAGGGGCTACATACAGAGGGGACAAACAAGGACAGACAAAGGGATTAAGTCGATTACATCGACCCCAGTGTGTAACTGGTACTTATTTAATCGACCCCAAAAGGATGAAAGGCAAAGTCGACCTCGGCGGAATTTGAACTCAGAACATAACGGGAGACGCCCGGCATGCTAACGTTTCTGCCAGCATGGCACCTTATGATGCACACACTTATTCTTTGTAAGCCTAGCACTTATTCTCTCGGTTTCTTTTGCCGAACTGCTAAGTTACAGGGGACGTAAACACACCAGCATCGGTTGTCAAGCGATGTTGGGGGGACAAACACAAACACACAAACAAATACACACACATACATATATATATACATATATTCGACGGGCTTCTTTCAGTGTCCATCTACCAAATCTACTCACAAGGCTTTGGTTGGTCCAAGGCTATAGTAGAAGACACTTGCCCAAGGTGCCACACAGTGGGACTGAACCTGGAACCATGTGGTTCGTAAGCAAGCAACTTACAGCACAGCCATTCCTATGCACACACACACACACACACACACA
>NC_069010.1:8718084-8722529 GCF_001194135.2 Octopus bimaculoides
ATAATTTTCAAGGCCTTGTGCCTTGCGTAGAAATAATAATAATAATAATAATAATAATAATAATAATAATAATAATAATAATAATAATAATAATAATGATAATAATAATAATAAAAGCAGCGAGCTGGCAGAAATGTTAGCATGCCGGGTGAAATGCTAAGCGGTATTTCGTCTGTCTTTACATTCTGAGTTCAAATTCTGCTGAAGTCGACTTTGCCTTCCATCCTTTCTGGGTTGATAAATTAAGTAGCAGTTGCATACCGGTGAGTGCATTAAATTATAAGGCACTAAAAAAGAATGACTCTCTCCAGACACAACAGAATATGCTTCAGTACACGAACTCACATAAAGAATCTTGCGAACCAAATCCCAAGACGAAATATATATGTGTGTGTGTGTGTGTGTGTGTGTGTGTGTGTGTGTGTGTGTGTGAATTGTTTCTTTCAGTTTCTTTCTACAAAATGTACTAATAAAGCTTTGTTTGGTTCAGAGCTATAGCAGGAAACACATGCTCTAAGTTCCAAGCACTGGGATTGAACTCAAAACCACAAGGTTCCAAATCACACAGTTAAGCCCACCCTCCTTTTTATTTTTTTGTTTTGAATTATTTTCTCCCCAATGTTTTAAAATTAAGGATTAACCTTAAAAGGTCCTTCTTCACCCTGAGAACCACAAACTAGTTTTGTTCTGCCTTCTAAAATTTCTCCAATAGGCTTTTGTCATTACTAGTACCAACAGGACTGGAACTTCTCATTTATTTTGGTAGCGATGTGTAATATTGTGGCAGTTTGTTATAAACTGAGGTTGTGGCAGTAGTACTGTTATTCATGTTGTTGTTGTTAGCCATTTGCAATATGGATGATCAATGGCTGAAGTTGTTGTTTCTCATTTTATCTTGCTGAGAGCATATTTCAGATAATGTTAGATAAATGAATGTCACTAAACTGCTGACATTTACAGAACTTGATGAAAATTTTAAAAATTTTATAGAAACTGGCAAAAACCGAAGAACTCAAAGAAATAAAATGTAAGAAGTAATGGAAACGGAAATATATTTTGTAAATTGAAGAAATGAAAAGATGGTGAAATGTGGTAAAAATATACATGGTATTCAAAGGATGTGCTGGTTATTTCAAGAAATACACCGGTAAAGGCCAATTTCTCCTATCATTGTTAACCATTTCTCAGGGTACCAGCAGACAAAATAGAAAAGGCGGTGTTGCCCTGGAGAATAGTGAAGGAGATGCACTGACATCTGTGACATCTTTGTTAAATAATGTAAAAGACATACACTCATACACATATCAACATGCACACATACATACACATACACACATTGTGTGTGCATGCATGTGTGAGTGTGTGCATGTGGGAAGGTTTTTGGCCTAGTGGTAAGGGTACTGCATTCACAATTACAAGATTGCGATTTCAATTCCTTGACTAGCTCTGCATTGTGTTCGTGACCAATAAATACATGGTCTGATCACTAAGTATCCGGATTCGGACTGTTGCCATAATAACGAAGCGAAGGCATGCAGAGCAAAGCTACTTGGCACAGACTGACCACGGATTCTGCTGTGTGTGGGTGTGCAGTCAATCAATGGAACGGCCTGCTTGTCAAATTGCCATGCAAGTGGCTGAGCACTCCACAGACACGCATACCCATAATGCAGTTTGCAAGGAGATTCCGTGTATGACAGAATCTGACAAGGTTAAAGATAAATGATATTTCTGTTTTAAATACATTGCCTTACTATTAATTAATTTTGAAAACAACGAGGAATTTAGGTAAAAACAACTTTGCCATTATTAAGCTGATGTTTAGAATATAAATTAGCACGAAATTTTGATTGTATGTTCTAATCAAAAGGATCCACTTTATCACTTTTATTGCTGCATTTCTGTTGAATTTCACTGTTGTTCTTTGAATTTATTTTGAAAAAAATGAAGAATATAGTATAAAATAACATTGTCATTACCAAGATTGTGTTTGGAACATAGCATGCAGTTTTGATGGAAGGTTTTAATTTTGATCATTTCAGCATCATCATCATATTCCTATTGAAAATACTGTCTTTGTTCTAATCAATTTTTCAAGCAATGAATTTAGTGGAATAGCTTTACCATTATCAATTTGGTTTTTGGAACATAAATTTACACGAAATTTTGTTGGAAGGCTTAAATCAATTTAATTCCATTACAAAGAATATGTTGATCATAAAAAAAGTCAGCCAAAGTTATGAACAAGTCTGTCATGTTCGGAATATGATGGATAGTTTTAATTCAAGCGACACTATCAGTAGCAGAATATACGACATGAGCAATTTCATCTTGGCTCAAGTAGTTGCTGTTCTGGTTTCAAGCCCAGCAAAATTCAGCCTCCAACTCAACAAGACTGCCGATGTTTCCAATCTAAGCTACCTTGTTGTATTCGTGTGCCATGTGAAAGACGACGTGAAGAAGGAAGATTTTTTTATTTTGTAAGCCTCTTACAGTAACAATAGTGGAGGCGCAATGACCCACTGGTTAGGGCAGCAGACTCGCGGTCATAGGATCGCAGTTTTGATTCCCAAACCGGGCGTTGTGAGTGTTTATTGAGCGAAAACACCTAAAGCTCCACAAGGCTCCGGCAGGAGATGGTGGCGAACCCTGCTGTACTCTTTCACCACAACTTTCTCTCACTCTTACTTCCTGTTTCTGTTGTGCCTGTAATTCAAAAGGGTCAGCCTTGTCACACTCTGTGTCATGCTGAATATCCCTGAGAACTACGTTAAGGGTACACGTGTCTACGGAGTGCCCAGCCACTTGCACGTTAATTTCACGAGCAGGCTGTTCCGTTGATCGGATCAACTGGAATCCTCGATGTCGTAAGCGACGGAGTGCCAGCAAGCAAGCAAGCAAGCAAGCTAGCAAGCAAGCAAGCAAGCAAGCTAGCAAGCAAGGCAGCTGATGTGAAGAAACTTATAGATGACTTCTTCAGAGACAATGGACTTTTGTTTGTGGAATATAGTTTCTGCCATTTGCTTGGACAGAGCTCCAGCCATGCTGGGACGACACTCTGGTGAAATCTGATGCACCACACATCATTGTTATGCACTGTGTTCTGCACAGGCATGCGTTGGTAACAAAAACCTTGCCTCCAAAACTGGTAGAAGTATTGAAAAATTGTAGTTGAACGTGTAGTAACGCCGTGCGCATGCATAGTCTCACGCATGCATGGAATTCAACAACCAAGCTTTCCTGCTTTGATCGATCTCTTTCTTGCTGGCCAGCGATTGAGCAAGGACATGTCTAGCTGTCTCTCCATCTTTCGAACTCACGCTAGACAGCTCACATCAATATACCAACGTCCCAACAACCATGTTCTGACACACCGAAGACGTCTCAACCAACAAGATTAAAGATGTATATTTTCCACCATGAATAAATATTGTTATGTTGATCAGTTTGGAGTTCTGCGTTCCGTTCGTATTCTTAATTTAATATAGGAAAGTCAGGTGTACATCTAATGATGTATAACCCACTTTCCTATAAAGTGGTGACCCTCCGACGTGATTCAAACACGCAGCCCGCTGAGCTATTTAACCCACTTTCCTATAAATGTGTGAACTTTGCGCGAAATAGTGCTATGAAGCAGCACATCTTCAAAGAGCTGTGTACCAAGAGGAATTCATGACAGGCTGCCCCTGGAAGCTCTTCTATGCTGATGACCTTGCTCTCATAGGTGAATCACTGCCAGAACTAGATAATTGATAAAGTGACCAGAAGATGGATTTGGAATTATAAAGATTTATACCAAATCCATCTTCTGGTTCTTTAATCAATGATCATGATCTCATCTAATAGTTTACTCAGCTGTCAAAAATGAGTTGTACCAGTAATTAAAAGGGCTGGCTTTGTCACATTCTGTGGAGTACTCAACCACTTGCATGTTAGTTTCACAAGCAGGCTGTTTCTGAAGTAGATCCTACGGAAATATACCCCAATTGTGGATGGCACCGGGTAACCGAAACCGTGCCAGTGCTCTACTCAACGCTACAACACACTAATCAACATATCCCTATAAGTCCAAATTATCGCACACACACGTGTGTGTGTGTGTGTGAGTTTTTGTGTTTGTCCCCCCCTCCCCATCACCGTCTTGACAACCTTTGTTGTTTTGTTTATATCCCTGTTACTTAGGCAGTTCAGCAAAAGAGACTGATAGAATAAGTACCAGGCTTAAAAAAATAAGTCTTAGTGTCTAAAACCCCTTTAAGGCGGTGCTCCAGCATGGCCGTGGTCAAATGACTGAAACAAATAAAAAAAATAAAAGAATTAAAAAATAACAAAATTTTGAATTATTAGGAATTGCTTTTAGAAAAATCTAATTTTTGTTGAGAATCTTTAAAGTCTGTATGAATTCTAATGGCAAATTGCTCATATCATTTTAATTCCTTTTCTTT
>NC_069010.1:8722998-8724181 GCF_001194135.2 Octopus bimaculoides
GTTAGTTTACGTTTCCCACACCAGATTAATAATTACAAAATTTGTTTCACTAAATTCGTCATTATTTCAAAATTAATTGAAACAAATGTAGGATATTTTGGAAAGAAAAGGGTTAAGGTAATCTGAACTAAAATCTTCCTTCAAAATTTCATGCTAATTTCTGTTTCAAATACCAGTTTAACCCTTTAGCATTTAAACCGGCCATATCCGGCCAAAAGTATTCTGCTTATTCTATGTTCAAACTGGCCAGATCTAGTCTTTCACACCAACCCTACAATATCATTTTAAGAATTAACAGCTACCTCGTCAAAATTTCATAGCTACAAGATAATGCAGTATTAGTTCAAAACAATGTGGATAAAAAAGCATTAATTATGGTAGAATAATGTGAACACTAAAGGGTTAATACCAACAATTTTGTTTTCACAAAATTCATTATTATTAACAGCTCCTATTGAATTAAAACTTTCCTTAAAAATTTCAGGTTAATTTATGTTCTAAATACCAGTTTAATTCCGAGTTATTTTACCAAATTCTTCATGATTCTCAAAATCAGTCAGATGAAGGTAGTGTTTTTCAACAGAAATATGGTAACGCAAGAGTTAGGTTCATTGATTTCATGACTGTTTCACATGTTATCTTAAATAAAATACAAAATCAATGTTTTTTTTTTCCTGTGTGGTAAGTAGCTTGCTTACCAATCACATGGTTCCGGGTTCAGTCCCACTGCGTGGCACCTTGGGCAAATGTCATCTACTATAGCCTCGGGCCGACCAAAGCCTTGTGAGTGGATTTGGTAGATGGAAACTGAAAGAAGCCCGTCGTATATATGTATATATATGTGTGTTTGTGTGTCTGTGTTTGTCCCCCCACCATCGCTTGACAACCGATGCTGGTGTGTTTACGTCCCCGTAACTTAGCGGTTTGGCAAAAAAGGGACCGATAGAATAAGTACTAGGCTTACAAAGAATAAGTTCTGGGGTCGATTTGCTCGACTAAAAGGCGGTGCTCCAGCATGGCCGCAGTCGAATGACTGAAACCAGTAAAAGATAAAAGATGAAAGAAAGATTATATATATATAAAAAAAATTCAGAGGGCAACTCTGTATACGATTCTGATGATTGCGGTTACATTACAAATCAGGCTGATGAGGAATAGACAAATGGTAAGAATTTGTTAAATC
>NC_069010.1:8724191-8725028 GCF_001194135.2 Octopus bimaculoides
TGATGAGGAATAGACAAATGGTAAGAATTTGTTAAATCCGAAACTAGTTCCTATATATATATATATATATATATAAGAAAAGCAACAAACATTTTTATTGTGTGTCCATGAATATGATTGTAGAAAGCATAGGACTAAATTTGGATGGATCGGAAGCAATGAAAGCAATTGTAAAGGACAAGACAAATGAAACAGATCTTCCAAGGAAAATCTGACACTGAATAACACAATGACCAGTAGTTATTGTAAGTGGATATAAAATGGGAATGATTCTGTAAACCACAAAGCCATTTCTACAAATCTACTCTGCAGACAGCAATCGATTGTGTAAATGAATGTTTCAAGCCTGAGGTGAAAATGCAGGGACTTTCAGAAACGTAATGTAATATTAAGTTGAGATTAATCCATGTTGTGAATGTCTAGCTTTTGTACAAACGACCGGAAATTAGAGAGAGTAAAAATCACACACATATATATATGTATATATATGTGCATGTGTGTATGCATGTATGTATGTATTTCTGGCTGTATGTATGTATGTATTTTTGTATGTATGTATGTAAGAATGTGTGTATGTATGAATGTATGTGTATGTATGTATATATGTAAGAATGTATGTATATATGTAAGAATGTAAGTATATATAGATGTATGTGTGTGTATGAATGTATGTACATTGTGTGTGTGTGTGTGTGTGTGTATGTATGTACATATTTATATGTCTGTATACGTATGTATATATATGTATGTATGCATATGTATGTATTTGTAAGTATGTGTATGTGTGTGTACACATATATGTATGTGTGTATGTATATATATGAATGTGTGTGTGTT
>NC_069010.1:8727173-8730760 GCF_001194135.2 Octopus bimaculoides
ATTTTTTCCAAGATCTTTAGGTTCTGAGTTCAAATATAACCACAGTCGACTTTACCTTTCATCTTTTCAGGGGTCAATGAAATTAAGATCCCAGTCAAGTACTGGAATTGATATTTTTGACTTACCCCCACCTCTAAAATTGCTGGCCCCTTGCCAAAATTTGAAACCATTGAAATCATTATTATTATTATTATTATCTTTTTTCTTGTTTTTCATTTTTTTTTAGTTTTTTCATTGGTTTCAGCAACTGGATATTTTTTTGGTTTCATTTATGTTATTTAATCCTGTATCAGCAAGTTCGTTTCGCTGTGAATGCAGTTGCACCTGTTCCTGTATTTGAACCTGCCTCTTCGAAGTGCAAAACATGTTAACACAAGCCCTGTAAATCCTTTTGTCCATGGCACCATATATAAGCGGATTGACTGTATTGGCGACCGCGTACAGCACAGTTATAACAGCATATACACTGCCGCTGTACTGTAACTGGCGGTCAATGCTGCGAATTATTCCATAAGGAATATACCCAACGTAAATTACTAAGAAGACAATACCAAACATTTTGGTAATTTGTATTTCACGGCGTAACCATTCACTGTTTTGACTTGAACGTAATGCGGCAGAAGCAATGTAAGATTTTATGAAAATTGCCACATAGCAGACAATCACAAGGATGGATGGTATAATCATAAGAACGACACTGACCAGCGTTTTAAAAAGTACAAATTCCTCTTTGATCAGACACCGCAACAGTTTCGGTTCGTATTTGACCATGTTGCCGAGGTCCGGATTCAACAGAAAGCACAACGGTACAACCCTTGAGAAAGTCAAGACGAAGGCTGTGTAAATGTTTTTTGACATCGTCATGTAGAACTGGTTGCAAACGACCACAAGGAAGCGGTGTACTGCTATGAGTCCCGTGTGCCACAGCGAGCAACCCATTAACAGCACAGTGAAATGTGCCAACGACTCGCAGTGCAAGAGGTTGCTGGGCCAGGATCTGAAAAAATAGGACACGGTTACCATGGCGTTGTTAAGCAGCAGGTTCATAAGGTCATTGATACATAAGCTAGTGACAAATATATTGATTATGTTTTTCATATGTTTGCGGTTCCACAAAGCTGCCAGGATGACCAAATTGCCGCAGAGTCCGGCCACAGTGGCCAAAAGCATAACGACACCGCCAGCATAAAGGATCCCAGACGGGATGATTTCTTCTGAGGTCTGATTAGTGGAGAGAGCTTTCCAGAAATTTCCATCATCCATGAAGCTGCTTCCGCTGTCATCGCGGACGCCAACAACACCACCGCTGACAGCAGCAACAACATTGTGACTATTATCCAACGTCACTGTACTACTGGCACCACCACCAACAAGAACAGCAACATCACTAGCAAAACCACCACCACCACCACCAACTTCATCTGATCCCAATAATCTTCCCATTCTGAATGCACCAACTTCTCCCCCTCCGCTTCCACCTACTCTACTCCTTTGTAGCCAAGCACCGGTTCCCTTTCTTTCTTCACCTCTATTTCCTCTTCCTCCTCTACAATAGCCTCCCACTCCAAATCTTCTGCCCACTCCTACTCTTGCTTCTTTGCTTTTTCCTTCTTTTCTGTCTCCTTTCTCTAAAACAGCGGCTTTACAGACTCCAGGTGTGTTATTGTAACGGCTGGAAAGAGGAACGATGATTTGAAACTGGGTTGTAGCACATACTGTCATCATAGGACTCTTATAGAAATATATATAATTTGCGTGTATATATACATGCATATATATATATGTATATATTTATATGTATGCGTGTGTATATGTGTGTCTGTAAATATTTATCTGTTTATAGGCATGTAAGAA
The DNA here is from genome assembly GCF_001194135.2 of Octopus bimaculoides. NCBI lineage: Eukaryota > Metazoa > Mollusca > Cephalopoda > Octopoda > Octopodidae > Octopus > Octopus bimaculoides. The sequence goes on from NC_069010.1 coordinate 8,729,028, forward strand.
AGGTTCATTTTACCCAAATTGTTACTTTTAACTCAATGTTTACACACTAGTCTTTATAGCTTTATTTACTTCGTGTTCTGCAGTTGAAAATGAATTATATATATATATATATGTGTGTATTTCTTCTATGCAGCATACTGTTCATTATGCGTAACTTTATATTTTGATTATTTATAAAATGTTCATCACCACCTTTTGAACTTTTGTCTACCTGTAGTAACCTCTCATGAGCTCCATCTGTCCAACTCTTATTTCCATCATTCCATTTGTGCTGTTTTACCTTCCAAACTTCTATTTATGGTTGATACCCAGCAAATGTTTATATATTAATATTTTTATATATGTTTTTGTCCTGGCATGTGACTGCAAGTGAATGATTGCTGCTGATAAAGCACAGAAAAGCAGAAATGTGCATGTAACAACCCCACCATAAATGCTGGATGATTTCTGTCTGCTATTGATATACTTCTGAGATATCTGTGAAGAGATATCTCCAGACAGATACCGCAGTTAATATAGCTTTCTATGATGTATCTGCATCAAGTATGAAGCACAGATTGCTATTTTGACCTAATACTGCTTCTCTGGCATATAATAAATATGTTTATATATATATATATATGTAACAAAACTGTTTATATATAACAAAACTGTCCGATGAGCGGGAACGTGAAACTCCAAGGAACAGTCTTCTGTTATATTTCTGCTGCTTTTAAATAAAGTATATATATATATATATATATATATATATATATATATATATATATATATATATATATATATATTCAGTCAGCTGTCTATATGTCAGGAAAAAAAGCACAATCTAAAGAAAACTTTGAGCAGTTCTATTTCCTCAGTTACATATGTGTGTGCATGTGTATATATATATGTGTGTGTGTGTATATATGTGTGTGCACGAGTATATATGTGTATGTATGTATGTATGTATGTATTTATATTTTTGTTATGTTTGGTGCTCACAAAGTAATCGCTGTTCCCCTTCTCGTTATCATCACCGTGATCCCCATTAAGATAACGATCATTATAATGTTTGTCTTCATCCTTCCTTGATCCCTTCGTTTAATTAAGTATTGATTCTGCTGGGCATTATTAACTTAATCTACGTCGTTTTAAGCTTCATCACACATCACACCCTTTTTTTTTCATATGAAGACTCTACAGGACTACGTAGTCACACATCGTATCTGGAGAAGGGTGGGATTCGAAAGAGAGCGTAACTGTTGTTTCTAGCACACCCAATGACAACGTAGAGGCATTTTTGTTGTTGAGGTGATAGTCGCTGGTAGTGGTGGCCGTGTTGTCGCACCTGCTCGTTTTGTTCTTGTTCTTGCTGCTGCTGCTGCTGCTGGCGATGATGATGATGATGATGATGATGATGTTGTTGTTGTTGTTCTGGTAATTTCTAACAGCTTATTAATCCAGCAGCCGTATCTCTGACAACCTCATATAACGTAAAAAAAAAATTTTTTAATTTTAAAAAAATTAAAAAATAAAAAAAAAAATTTTTTTAAAAACCTCAAAACAAAAAAAAAACCCCCAGATAAAATGAGATATATAAATGAAATCCTTGGATTATTTAATCTCTAGATTAATCTACAAGAAGCGGAAGACACATCTCTGTGTCTTCATTTTCTGTGGTCGTTGCACTTTGATTTCAAGACACTTGGTAACACCAAAAGAAACAAAAAAAAAAAAAAAAAAAAAAAAAAAAA
>NC_069010.1:8730903-8732427 GCF_001194135.2 Octopus bimaculoides
TAGAAAATGCAGTCGCAGGAAAAAAAAGATATTGTCTGGATGACCTCTGGCAACGTTGGAGGAGTTTGCTCTGGAAAGAGAAAGGAAACAACAATGATAATAATAATAATAATAATGATGATAATAATAAAGATAATATTGATGATGATGATGATGATGATGATGATGATGATGATGATATAGAATAATGATGATGATGACGATGATGATGATGAGGTGGATGATGATGATGACGATGATGATGAGGAGGATGATGATGATGACGATGATGATGAGGAGGATGATGATGATGAGGAGGATGATGAGGATGATATAGAATAATGATGATGATGACGATGATGATGAGGAGGAGGATGATGAGGAGGGTGATGATGATGATGAGGAGGATGATGGTGATGATGATGAAGATGATGATGATGATATAAAATAATGATGATGATGACGACGATGATGATGATGATGATGATAATAATTAGGATATAGAATAATAACCGGTGTTAGTTTGTTTACATCCCTATAACTTAGCAGTTTAGCAACTAGAAAAAAAATCCAATGGAATAATTACAAAATTAAAAAGAAAATAATTACTGGTATGGCTTTGTTCATCTAAAACCCTTTAAGGCAGTGCCCCAGCATGGCCGCAATTCAATGATTGAAACCAGTAAAAGCTAAATGCTATGGAATACAAGCAATGCTGTTGACACAGATTTTACATGGCTTTCTTCCTGAAACTCCATTTTAAACATGGTTTTATTTGTTTCTTATTTTCATAATTTCCATTGTTGTGCTTTGTGTTCTGTTTGTTTTTCCAGCCATCTTCCACAGTAGTTTCGTTTGTATATTTTCCGGTTTCTACGGAGACAGAAAACAATTTTTCTTTGATGTTTAATAAGCCATTTGTATTAGTGTTTTTTTCCCTCATCTTCTTAGGAAGATATCTTCCTAGTCTGCCATGAATGTTTTACAATAGTTTTTCACTTTACCTCTACGTCTTTGCATGCAAAGAAAGTTGTAATCTCTCTGAATTAATCTTTGCGGAGGCATGTAGCTTAGCAGTTAAGACTGTGGTTTCGATCTCTGGATCAGGCAGTGTGTTGTGTTCTTGAGCAAGACACTTCATTTCACGTTGCTCAAGTCCATCCAAGCTTTCAAAAATGTCTAATTCTGCAACAGACCAGCATCCCATCCAGGAGTTAAATATATACACCAAAGAAAGGCTTCTCCTAAGCCAGGGGTTTTAAAACTGTGGTCTGCGGACCACAGGGGGTCTGCAAGGACAAGACAGGGGGTCCGTAGACAGCAAATACTTTTTATGGGCAATTTGATTTTATATATATTTTTTATCGAAATCTTTTAATTGACAATAAACCTATTTGTTAAATACTGTTAAATAAATAAATGCAAAAATATGTTATTTTAAGCAAATATTTCTGTATAAATTTCATAAGCGTTTATAAGGGGGACATGGAGAAAGCCTTTGACAGGGTCCCCCGATCCCTTATCTGGTGGTCAATGAGGAAACTT
>NC_069010.1:8734042-8735185 GCF_001194135.2 Octopus bimaculoides
TGCATATATATGCATATATACATACATACACATACACATGCACACACGCGCGCACACACACACACACACACACACACACACCTTCTTACGGGTAAAATATAATGAGAGGTACCAATTTAAAGATAAATATGATAATGCCACCAAACACAACATTTATTATTCTATATGATAATAAAATTTACTTCAATGCAAATTTACTGCTCTCTCTCTCTCTCAATATATGGAATTGCAAATGTCTACAACTTCATTATCAGTGTTTATAATAAATGCTGCTCAAAGCAATAATATTTTATAGAAATTCATAGAGTCACGATAACTTATTTCTTCAGAGAACGTTTAAAGCCTCGGATTATCTTTGCTAATTATAACATGTCTTATAACCATTTTCACTGTAGACAGAGTGAATTTATAATCCACAAGGATGGCACATTAATGGTTTGGAAATGAGAGTCTCCACATTGTATAATAGGTTCCGTGACATAATAAAAGGTATCGGTTGGAGAAAGTTTCACAGTGTTTTGATATTTGGCTCATTATTAAATTACGGTGATGTAGAGTGTTCTGCTGAAGTTGTGGTTTGATTACACAAGTGGACAAAAGAAATTTATTGTGTTGTCAAGAAATTCGGACATGACCTAGAGGTGGTTTTGATGTACAGAATCCGAAAATATCCATTTATTATTATCTTGTGAAAATTTTAAGATACTGAATCCACAGACAATGGATTTGTTAGTTGGATATTTCACCCTTTCATTACTGTATTTATGCTCCACACAAGCCTAAATAGAGCATTCTCAATAACAAACCACTTCATACCATTCCTAAGAACTTTTTATATAGGCACAGGCATAGCTGTGTGGTAAGAGGCATGCTACCCAATTACATGGTTCCGGGTTCAGTTCCATTGCATGACATCTTGGGAAAGTGTCTTCTGCTTTAGCCTTGGACCAACCAAAGCCTTATGAGTGGATATGGTAGACGGAAACTGAAAGAAGCCTGTTATATATATATGTATAGTTATATATAAATGTATATCTATGTGTGTGTCTTTGTGTCTATTGCCATCACCACCACCACCACCACCATCACCACGACCACCATCACCACCACCACCACCACCACCACTACCACCACCGTCACCAC
>NC_069010.1:8736393-8738529 GCF_001194135.2 Octopus bimaculoides
CTCCAATCTGATCTGGCAGAGTTTCTAACAGCTGGATGCCCTTCCTAACGCCAACCACTCAGAGACTGTAGTAGGTGCTTTTACGTGCCACCCGCACGAAGGCCAGTCAGGCAGTACTGGCAACGGCCACACTCAAATATATATATATATATATATATATATATCATCATCATCGTTTAACGTCTGCTTTCCATGCTAGTATGGGTTGGACGATTTGACTGAGGACTGGTGAAACCAGATGGCAACACCAGGCTCCAATCTGATCTGGCAGAGTTTCTACAGCTGGATGCCCTTCCTAATGCCAACCACTCAGAGAGTGTAGTGGGTGCTTTTATGTGTCACCCGCACGAAGGCCAGTCAGGCGGTTCTGGCAAAGGTATAAAACAAATACTTGGTACAAATTGTGATTTGTGTATGAGCTATATCAAAGAATGAAACATGTTCTTAACGCGTATGCAGTCTGTATCAAACGGATTTCAATGAAATTTTTTTTCAATTGTTATTTAGGTCAAAATAATAGTATCTGTGAATTTCCAGGCAATTTCAATCGCTAGAAAAATTTCGGCAGGAATGGGTTAAACTGGGCAAAAATGCTACAGAAATTTATGAAATACTCCAGGCTAATTATGCTCCAGTCTGCCCTTGTGGGCAGTAAAGAAATAAGAAGCTTGCATGGTTCTGGGTTCAGTTCCACTCTGTGGCACTTAGAGCAAGTGTCTTTTATTATTGCCTTGAGCCAACCAAAACCTTGTGAGTGGATTTGGTAGACAGAAACTGTAAGAAGCCTGTCATCTATCTATCTATCTATCTATCTATCTATCTCTCTCTCTCTATATATATATATATATATATACACACACATGTATATATATTTATGTGTGTGTGTCTTTGTTTGTCCCCCCCCCCTCCACAGTCGCTTGACAACCAGTGTTGGTGTGTTTATGTCCCTATAGCTTAGTGATTCAGCAAAAAGACTGATAGAATAAGTACTGGGGTTTGAATTCTTTGACTAAAACCCTTCAAGGTGGTGCTCCATCTTGGTCACAGTCAAATAACCGAAACATGTAAACGAATGAAAGAACGTATTAATATCTGGTCAAAATTTTTTTTCCACTCTGACCTGTGGCTTGGTCACTGACACATTTTCAACAAAAAAGAAAACTATTATTCTTAATCCAGATCATAGGAATATAACAAAACACTACTTAGGGAGATTCAGTGTGACACAGAGTCAGACAAGGCTGGCCCCTTTGAAATACAGGTACTACTCACTTTTGTCAGCTGAGTGTACCAGAGCAACATGAGATAAAGTATCTTGCTCAAGGATACAACGTATCACCAGGAATTGAACTCATGACCTTACAATTGCGAGCCAAATGCCCTAACCACTAAGCCATGTACCTTCAGTGACTTGCTGTGGGATTGAACCTGAAACCATGTGTTTAGGAAGCACATTTCTTAGTCACTCAGTCACACCTGTGTCACACCACCATACTCCATAGATGTACCTAAAAAACAGAAAATGACTGATGTACAACCACCTGTGGACACACACAAATATAACCAAAGACTAAAAATGAAAAAAAATAATTGCTGACTATAGGAAAAGCAAAAATCTCAGCTAGATGTTAATTATGTTAAGCAAATGGAAACGAGCAACAGGTGAGAAGGCGGCATTAATTAAAGCTTTCAGAAACAGAACACTAAATGCATAACGACAATCTGTTACCTAATGCTAGTAACGGACTAATGATAATCCTGTCTCCTATGGTTGAAAGACCTGGAGTTTTGTGGAAGGGGGGATAAACATCGAACCCTCCCCCAGTAGTGAACTGGTACTTATGTTATCAACCCTGAAAGGATGTAAAGGTTAAGCCTACCTTGGTGGCATTTGAACTCGGAACATAAAACTGGAAAAAATGCTGCAAGCCATTTCGTCTGGCATGCTAACGATTCTACCAGTTCACCACCATAGTAATAATAATAATGATAATAATAATAATAATAATAATAATAATAATAATAATAATAATAATAATAATAGTATAAGAAAGTGGATAGAGTGAAGGCCTTATAGAGTGTAGATAGAACTGGGTAATGTAGCGACTAATATGTATTCAAAAACAGTAAGAGAAA
>NC_069010.1:8738880-8741144 GCF_001194135.2 Octopus bimaculoides
GCCGGTGGCACGTAAAAGCACCCGCTACACTCTCGGAGTGGTTGGCGTTAGGAAGAGCATCCATCTGTAGAAACTCTGCCAGATCAGATTGGAGCCTGGTGTAGCCATCTGGTTCACCAGTCCTCAGTCAAATCGTCCAACCTATCGGACGTTAAACGATGATGATATATATATTACATATATTGTATATATATACATGTATATATGTATACATGTGTGTTTGTGTATGTGTGTGTGTGTGCGTGTGTGTGTTTTGGAAATGATCCCAAAGGGAACAATGCCTTGTGTCATAATCAAAAATGCTGCCATTTCAAAAAGTAAAGTTCCTGAAACGATAACCGAAGAGAATGTAAAAAAAATCGAAAAAAGTTCTGAAAACTAATTTGTATTTTTGAAAGCTTTTTTTAATGTGAGAAACTAATTAAAATAGATAATTGGCACAGATAATTTAGCCAGAAGAATGTAGTGCTTGTGTCAGAGAAAGTGGATAGAGTGAAGACCTTATTGAGTGTAGATAGAACTGGGTAGTGTAGCGACTAATATGTATTCAAAGACAGTAAGAGAAAGCAGTGTGGTGGAATGTGTTGTTGGTAATGAGATGACCCACCCAAATTATTTGCTACATGTTAAAATAATGTAAATCCTTATCACTTCCACATGGCTGAATGTAATTTGCCTTTCATTTACATGTGATTTGCAACAGATGTTAGCGATTTTAATCCTTTATGGTTTGGATGTGGGGTTTTTTTTTTTGTTTATATGTTTAGGATTTTGATGTTTTGATTTTTTGGTGGATTTCAGTGTTTGTGATTTAATCTCCACAGACACGTGTACTTTTAACGTAGTTCTCGGGGATATTCAGCGTGACACAGAGTGTGACAAGGCTGACCCTTTTGAATTACAGGCACAACAGAAACAGGAAGTAAAGAGTGAGAGAAAGTTGTGGTGAAAGAGTACAGCAGGGTTCGCCACCATCCCCTGCTGGAGCCTCGTGGAGCTTTAAGTGTTTTCGCTCAATAAACACTCACAACGCCCGGTCTGGGAATCGAAACCGCGATCCTATGACCGCGAGTCCGCTGCCCTAACCACTGGGCCATTGCGCCTCCACATTTATGGGACGACCCAATATATAATGAGCATCTTTCAGTTTCCTTCTACCAAATCCACTTTGGTGAGACAGGGTCTATAGTAGAATACACTTGGCCAAGGACTGAACTTGGAACCACGTGATTGGGAAGCAAAATTTTCCACACAGTCATGCCTGTAGATAAGTAATTTTTAATTTATTTTTAATTTGCTGATGTAAAATGGGATATGTAATTATGAAATTAAACAAGTGCTATATTGGCTGATGAAAATCAATTATTGGAAAACATCAGAATTTTGGCACCAATAACCTACACACCAACCACATTAGAGTAAATATAGATGAATTGAAAAGAGATATTTTAATCAATTTAGTAAAAATAATGCAAAAGAAAAACGACTTTTGAGAAAAAAAATATATAATTATGACCTATAAATTAGTCACAAATCTTGCAGTTTTGAGAAACAAGATACAATTATGGTTTCTAAACCAGACACAACTCCAGCAATATTGAGAAACAGGCTACGAATATGATTTCTAAATCAGACACAACTAATGTTTCTGTCAGTTTTTCAACTGATGAACCGAGAAACACACACGCATATACATACACAAATACATATATACATATACACACAGAATACAGTCACACACACACATACACACATAATATTTATCAATTATTTTAAAACATTTTAATTATTCCTTAATTGAACTCCTAAGGGGGATGTAAACAGACCAACACTGGTTGTAAAGTAGTGGTGATGGAACAAACATAAACAATACCTACATTTATGTATACACACATGCACCCAAATATACACACACATTGGTATATGCAATATTTTGTATAGTTATTTTTCTAAAACATTTTAATCATTAATTTTTCTATAAATTAAAATCGTTTAGCTTTGGGTAATTATCCTAGTTTTTTTGTTTTTTTTCCTTTTAGTAAACTAAAAATTAAAAAAAAAAAACAAGCAAAAAAAACCGTTGCCATGATGTTACGTCTGACATTTAAGAATCAATAGAATATAACCACAGGAGAAAGAAAATATATCTCACATATAATGAAATGCAATGAGTTTCACACTCTGGCCACATCGGTAGAGAGAAAGTAAAACAGAGTAGGAGTGAGCTATTGTCAGAGATGCTAAATGCAGGTGAACTGTAGTGA
>NC_069010.1:8742077-8744708 GCF_001194135.2 Octopus bimaculoides
CACAGAGGCACACACGCACACATATATATTTCTCGTAATTATTTTTGAAACATTAGATTCATAAAATTATTCTTTAAATTAAAATCATTTAAGCCTCAGCTGTATATTGTATATTGTTTTTGCTTTTTATTAAACTAAGAATTAAAATAAAAACAGAGCCACGGTGCTCCTGATATTGAGAAAAGGTATTGGAAATATCCACAGGTGAAAAAGAAGACAGATACAAAAAAAAAATGTTAAATGTTTGTAAAACTACAAAAAAAGAAAATTTTAATATTTATTTTATTTCATTCTTTTAGAAAACATTGCGGTATTGGACGACTGATATTTGCTAAGAAGGAAAAAAAAAAATTAAAAAATTGAAATATAAAATTAACTGAAGGTTAAAAATATATGTAAAACGAAAATATATAACAAAGTGATAATTAATGAAAATTCTAATTATTGCTGCTACAATCCATACAAGATTACACGAAAGACGTGTCGCTTTCAATCTTTTAGCATTTATTCATGAAGATTCTCTAAAAAATTTTTAAAATGTAGCTAATTCATAGAAAAGTCATAGGAAAATTGTTCTGTTATTCCGTTATTTTGTTATTTGTTTATCCTATATTCTTTTCCTGGAATTTTTTTATTGGATTGTGGTTGTGCTGGTACAGTGACATTTCAAGTGCCACATAAAATGCATTGGTGTTGGTGCTGGTGCCATGATAAAAGCACTGGTGTCTGTCAACGCTTTCTCCCTATAGATACAGACAGACATACAGAGAGAGAGAGAGAGGCGGAGGGTGAAAGAGCAACAGAGAGATGGCGAAGACGGAGAGGGAAACAGAGAGAGAGTGGAAGCTGTCAAACGTCGTTGAAGGGGAGGGAGGAAAGAAAGAGATTGAGGGAGAAAGGGTGATAGCCGAAAGAGAGAAACAACAAGCACTTGTCAAAGTCCCTTTAAAGACGAGGAATTTTGCCCTAGTGGCCCCACCTTTCAATGGAGCAAACAGAAATTTGCCAATCATACTCGGCAGCATGTTCTCCCCAGGTGTGCAATTTTTCAACTCAATCCGACCCCGTTTACTAGCACTTTTTCCCAGCACAACTGCACATGAGACAACGTCCACCCTTTTCACAAATATATAATATATATATATCGATCTAATTATAAATCTGACAGAGAGAATTAAGTCGCAGTGTTACGATAAAGCAGTTGTATACTGTCAAGTTAATGTGACAGTCCCTTACAATACCCGTATCAAAAGTGGGTAAGACCAATGTCCATCCTCTCTAACTCCTACTTAGATTTGTTTCGACCAAAGATTGGTCCAGGCCATGTCTAACTTAATAGCACCACCTGATAGGATTATCTAAATCCTTTTTACAGTCAAGTTTGGTCTCTGGTCCATTCAAGTAGTGAGTTCTTCTTGAGTGAGCTGTATCCAGGTATGTGTGGCTTGTCTGGTATTCCTTAAAGAAATCTGTCTAGACTCCGTTTAAAGCTGATTGGATCCTTTTCCTCTTTTATCTGTTTCGGGACAATGAATTAATTACAGATATTCTATTGACATTCAATAATTTATTTATATTACAATATTACATTACATACTATAAATATAACAATAACATAGCATAATATTATATGAATAATTATAAAAACCGTATAAGTCCAACTTTGACTTATATATATATATATTTTTTCTGATATACATAATCACAGTTCAATTATATGTAAGTCACTTCAGACTCAATTGTTTCAGAAAGACGAAATCCCGTCTGGAAAGGACGGCTGCATTGGAAAAATTCATTCAAATTTCTGTATTATGAGCGTGAGTGTTAATTACTCAATCTTACATCAATTACAATAAAAAAAACAACAAAAAGATTGGTACTACAAAAGCAGAGTGGTCCCGAACGCGCACCCACGCAGCCGCGCGTCCGCGCTAGCTAGTCGTGAGTGGTCGATCCTACAAAAAGTGCGCGTGCGCAAGTTGTGGGGTGTGCGTGTGTAAATGAATACATGTGTTTAGGGTTAGGGTTAGGGATAGGGATAGGGTTAGGGTTAGGGTTAGGGATAGGGTTAGGGTTAGGGATAGGGTTAGGGATAGGGTTAGGATCGACCACTCACGACTAGCTAGCGCGGACGTGTGACCGCGCGACTGCGCGTTCGGGACCACTCTGCTTTAGTAGTACCAAAAAGATTTCAACAGATGATACAATCAAGTAATCGCAATCCACAACTATCGAAATTCACTTCATTATATTTTAAACATAGCAATTGAAACCATTCTATGTCTAAGATAGTCTCTTGACATCATAACATATATACACGTTTGTGTGTATTCTCAGGTGAAATGATGCAGACAACACTGTTTCCCATTAGAGAAAAGATATTTTCATTAAGCAAATATAATAGATTTCGTTAACCCGTTTCGTCTTGTTTAAATCTTTGGTTCTTAAATTCTTTTCTTTTATCTTTCATTGAGTTTCAAATATTTGTTTGCAGTGTGTAAATCTTATTATCGACAGGTATAATAGGAATTCTAAGCATGTTTAATCAGTGAACAATGTGGACATTACATTGGTTTATGTGTTTGGATACACAGATTATATATATATATATATATATATATATATATATAT